>NC_084886.1:49487653-49648601 GCF_958979055.1 Alnus glutinosa | reverse complement strand
TCTCAATTAAAGTAACTCCCATCTGTTCTATATTTATTGCTACAAGAAAAGGAGTTCTAAAATGACCTGCATGCTGTTTCAGTTAAAATTTCTATCCATACTTCATCATTTCAAAAGTAGACTTTTGCTATTTTGTGCTACATGATTTAATGCATTATATAGAAATGCTGTAATTAACTTATACTTGGTATAGTTTTGGAATTGCATTTGCAGATGACTAGATCTTATTCTTTCAATTGAATTACCAACATATCATCTATATTTCTTAGAATTTATTTGTTATATTCTAATGCAGGTCATAACTGATATGGAAAGGTTAAAGCAAGATTTCAAGGAGAAATTAGAGGAAGCACAACATCATCTGATGTGAGAATTTCTTGCTAAAAAAAATTCTAATGTACCGTAGTTTCACACTATTGCATATGAAAGTGCGTTAAGCAGCATTCTGTTTTCAATCCCACAGCTAAATGGTTATGAAGACAACCATTCCCTATTATTAATAAAATGTAACATAAGAAAGAACCAGCACCCCCCCCCCCCCTCTCTTTCTCTGGTAAAACCTAAACTGAATATTTTCTATGTGATGGGTAATTTTGACTGTTGATGCATATATAAACTGAGTGTCCCAAATATTTGGGTTTCTAGAAATCCAAAACAGTTGCTAAGAAACAATTAGTGATGGGAAAAACTGTTTTGGCATTGCATGTAGATA
Source organism: Alnus glutinosa (assembly GCF_958979055.1). Lineage (NCBI taxonomy): Eukaryota > Viridiplantae > Streptophyta > Magnoliopsida > Fagales > Betulaceae > Alnus > Alnus glutinosa. Next base: position 49,647,889 of record NC_084886.1, on the reverse strand, counting down.
ATTCATTGATAAATTGCTTTGTGATAAAAGCCCTCATTCTAAGAAGAATACAAGAACAAGCCACTGAGAAAAATAATTTCCATGTGGCATTCAATCATCCAAATCAATGTAATTCCAACTATGTGAAACTTGCTTGTTAATGATTGGTGCTTGTCATTAATATGGCTAGCCTTGTTTTGAGAGTAGCAGAAAAATCTGTGCTCTAATGTATGGTCTATGTGGTATTTCTGCATATGTGACTAAAGGCTCTCAAAAGATCTCTATGAAAACCTGTTGCTCGCTAGAAGGAAGATAATGGAACATGGAACTGAACAAAGATTGAGGAAGATGCGAGAAATATCTGAGGCTGCAGCAGTGGCACGTTCTATTCTTCATAAGAAAGTGCGACAGCTTCGTGTATCTGCAATTCAATCTTCACAGGCAACTCCAGCTAACAAAATCCGGCATACATTGGCAATTAAGGGCCAGCATAATGCGGCAGAATACAATGAACCTCATGTGGCTTATAAGAACACATCCTTTGTTGAAGACATCAAGCACTCACAGTCAGGTATTCATTTAGAGTTGATGAGATCTTCTGCCAAGTCCACCTTGCCTGTAGTTGAATAACATTTGCTAAACTCAATTTTCCTACAACCCATGAATTATGCTATCTTAATCTTGTGTCTTTTAGCGTCATTGAACTTTTCTTGAGTAGATTTTCTTTCGCCTATATATGTTGCAGAGAAGTCTCAGGTTCCCATGGTTGGTGATATGGTGTATGTTTCTTCTCTTGGGAGGAGGGCGGCAGTTTTAAGAGTGGAGCCATCTAAAGATGAAATAGTAGTTCAAACTGGTAACATGAAGTTGAAGTTAAAGCTGACTGAGATTGAGACGTGACTAACAAGGATTCATGCATGTCATTGTGAATAAGTAAGCATTTTTATACTAACGCAGGTCACTTACATTGCCTGCTGTCTCCAGTCCTTATCCAAATTAGCAATCTCAAAGGACATTGCCAGGGCAAGTGTTGGTCCTCATTTCAATTTAAATTAGTCAACAATTAGTAAGTAGGTAGTTAATCTAATACATTGGCAAGGAAAGGGTGAAAAGACCCTGATTATGAATTAATTAACTACAATACAAAGACATTATCTAGGGAAGATCCTTACCTTGAATAATCTTAGAAAGAGACATGTCATTGTGATTGATAGGTGTTGTATGTGCAAGATGAATGGGGAAACTGTGGACCACCTTCTTCTCCATCGTGCCTTATGGAATGCTATCTTTAGCTGCTTTAACTTGTCTTGGGCTATGCCTCTTCGGGTGGTAGATTTATTCGTTGCTTGGTGGACGGGTGACTGCTCTCGGAATGCTGTTGTGTGGAAGATGGTTCCTTTTTGCCTTATGTGGTGCTTGTGGAGGGAACGAAATGATAGATACTTCGAGGGCAAAGAAAGGACGTTTGAGGAGCTCAGAACTTTTTTTTTTTATTCTTTGTACACTCGGACTGCTGCGTTCCTAGCTCCCCTAGTGATTAGCTTTCATGATTTTGTTGTTCTTTTTTCTTCTCTGTCTTAGACGCTCCTCTTGTATACTCCTTGTGTACTTGACTGCGCTTTGCATTTTTAATGATGTTTCTTACTTATAAAAAAAAAATACAAAGACATTATCTATGTATACCTACAGACATGCTCCAAAGACATTATGTACCTTTAAGTTTGATTCTTCCGTACCCCATTCTACACCAGCTCAACTCCCATTATCTGATCTCAGTACTTGGGTGTTATATAGGCATCGAAATGTAGTCTTTCTATAACTGACAATATATCATTCTCCACCCCCCCCCCCCCCCCCCCCCCCTCTCTCTCTCTCTCTCTCTCTCTCTCATGTATTATGCAGGAATCTTCTAACTTGTATGCCATGCCTTTCAGGAAGGTGGGATCATATTGAAGACTATTTTCATCACGTGCACTCAAGGTGAGGAACCACTGAAGAAGTGTCAGACAGAGGACCAGAAAGCAAAGAGCTCTGATTATTCAATGATTCAAGTCATATAGTGTAAAGATATTCTCAGCTAAAGAAACCCGCATGCTAGTGGAGACTAGGCGATGGTTTAGTTTTGAACTCCAACTTCTTGAAGATACTAAAGAAAAGGTGCAATATGTGCTTTTGTTTAACTTAATATGTAGCTTATTTGAATAATAAACAATCAAAACAACATCTACCAGAATGAAGAAATGCTATACCTTTATCTTATTCGTCTGTCTTCAGATGATTGATTATTATATCTAGTTTTCAAATGTGTATACGATCTCATGAAAATCTCTATCAACAGGAAAGTTTATATTAGCTGGTGAAGATACTTTGACTTCCTGGCAAATGGATGGAAGCTATAAAACTATGCTTGTTGAGCATCTCAGGCCACATTTGGTGTCTTCGACCATAGATCCTGAAATTGGCATTGGGATGGTAAGGCCGTTTTGTTGTGATTGCTGCATTATAGGTAAGGCACTTTATTGGATAGATTTATGAAAGAAAAAGGAGGAAAAGGAAGACTAATAGTTGTCATTCACAGTGATTGAGGGTGCCTTCCTATTGTATATTTGGGATGGTATATTTTTTAGCTAACTTGAGTTTTTTTTTTTAAGTCCTTGAGAATTTTTTACGTCTTTCGTGGGGAACCAAAAGTTTAAATCGCGCACTTGGGAGTGAGTGGGCAACCAAAAATTTTCTGGTAGTTCGTACACATTGGGTGCTATGTGAGGTAGCTAGTGGAGGCTGCCTTTATACATTTTTGTTTTGACTTTGCATCTTAAACATTGATGTCCTTGATACTTTTTCACATCTTTCGTGGCACTTCCCCAGATGGACGTGTGAAGAAAGAAAAAAAAATCAGAAAAATTTGAGCAAGGGTGCATCTGGGGAAGGTTTTTAACTTGAGCAGATGATAAATTTGTCCTCTTTCATGGCACTTCCCAGATGCACCAAATACTAGCCCGTATTGATGAACATACTTTCACTAAGCACAGAAAATGGAAATTTCACTAGTGGTGCGAGCAAGATTTTCAACTTAATTTATAGGTTCATTATCATTGTATAAAAGACTCCGAGTCCGTTTTGTTTAGCGGTTTGAAAAAATAATGCATTTTCTGAAAAACACTTCACCTTGCCTGTTGAGACATTTTTTTGCAATTTTGTTTAAAAATGAGCGTTTAACCTGCAAAATCAAACGGACTCTCAAACTGCTAAGAAACTTGGAATTGCGTTTTGAACGGGAAGGACGTCACAGTCATAACCAGGGCATGACATTGACTCGTGGTATATACATATTTTATATATTTCCCTTGTGCAAATAGTTTTTTTTTTTTGATTGAATAGGGGAAAGGGAAAAGAGGATGAAGTCACAACACATCGGAGGAATTTTTTAGAGGAAGGGATAGACACAAACAGTCTTACAAGCTTAATCCAACACATATTTCCAAAATGACCTATCTCTTGAAGAGATGAATGAGCTTATAAGGCTGCCTCACTCTACTTTCCTCTCCGATGTGGGACAACAAGCACACGCTTTTTCTTTTTCTATCTTTTTTTGATTGAATAGGGGACCTTCTGCAAATAGTTGCAAGAGAATGTTCCCTTGGAATCAAGAATAAAATGGGAGTGGGATTTGCTCAGGAAAATAAAAAATTATGGGAGTGAAGATTCTCATCAGAATAAAATGGGGGAGAGATTAAAATATGTTCCTTTGTCCTTTCATTTGTCTCACTGGACTTCCTTTTTGGTGCAAAAGTTCAACTGAAAAGCTGATTGCCTGCGGAATTGAAAAATATTATAAAGAGACTAAAATTAAAACAGCATGCCAAAAAGGTACGCTTGTTTAAGATACAATTTTAAAAAAACTTGATGTGCAACTTAAAATTCAACTTGAGTTGAACTGAAATTGCTCTTATTCTCTTGGCACACTCTTTCTTTTTATCTAATCTTGTTGCTATAGCATGCTATATGCTACCCTATATACTTCAGTGGATCCCAATCTACCTCGGATAAACATTCACAGCAATTACCTATTCAAATTACTAGTAATTTAGGCTGGTAACGTGAGAGACCCTATACGTATGAGAAAATTTATTTGGGCAGACAAATCTCATATGGGTCTCTCAACAGATAATTGCTGTGAATCCTAATCCAATTCCGTGACCAATTTTTCAAGCTTCCCCAAGCTCCTTGTCGTTGTGGAGGTCATTATCAGAAACAGAAGCAGCCCACCCAGATTCCAATGTGGCATCCAAGAAATGGAGCAAGAAAATGAGGACAAAGCAGGACAGAAACATGGGGATGGGCCCAAAGATCCACAAGAAGAGAGGGAAAGAGAAGTAAAAGGCACGCAAGCCTAAAGACCAGAAATAGCTGCCCCTGTTCACCATCCTGGCAACATACTCGGCAGTGAGATGCTGGTAGTGGTGATCTGATGACATCTTCTTGAAGGGCACGTTGATGAGGATGCTTGCATGGCTGAAGCACCTTATAGACTGGACGTTGAAAAGGAAAGCAACCAAGAAGCACACCAAAATGGAGAAGAACTTTATGGAGAAGCCGAGCTGGCTTCTGTCTCCCAACACAAGAAGTGCCGATTTGTCCCAGCTGCCGCTCGTCATCAGGACCGCAATTACGGAGCTAAGCATTATCGCCGTGGAAGCCAAAAGGGTCGATGCCATTATATTGTTTCGCAGTGTCTGTACAGCCAGAACACCACTCTTTGACACGTCCTGGACAACCATAAATGTACACATTCAGCATCATGAATCATGATCTGTCATTCATGCATGCATGAAACAAATGGAAATCCCACAAGAAATTAAGATTTGACTGATCGAATCCATGGTAAAAGGAAAAGAAATTTACCTCCATCATAGCCCGGACCCAGAAGCGGCGAATGACGGCATTGATGCCGATGACAGTCCTGTTGGGGTGCTTCAGGATTTGATAGAGGAGCCATATGTGGTATGTCACCATTACAAAAAGGCCCGAAGGAACTAACACGTAATCAAGAACTTTTTTCTCCATTATCGTAAATCAAAAACTACGTATATATGTATTATATATATGGGTTGGTTCTCCTTTGTCTCTCTGTATATAACCACCCTTTTGTTTGTTCTTGAAGGCTGCCGCTGCCGATGGAAGACAGAGAGAGAAAGAGTCCAAGTGTGATACGGGTGTTGTGTTTGTGGACGAAGTAAATTGGGAAAACGAGGGGTTTTTATACATAATTGCAATTTGCTTTCTCGTCCTCCAACTCAAAATATAAAAAATACTCAAAATTAATTATACCTTTATGACGTATCAGAGTACTTTTTCAAACAAAAAAACAAAAAATACTCTCTAAAAAAATTAACAAACAGAGTTTATTCAAACTTGCGTCTGAATTGTAATGTCTCTCTTCAACTTTAAAAGTTGCAATCGATCCCCTAAATTATTAAGCCCTTTCAATTAGTCTCATCTGTTAGAATTTTTTTATTAAATCCGACAAATTTTTTTTTTTTATTATTTTTTTAAAAAAGTAAGATGCTTGCCTCAGATAAAATAATAATAATAAGGGTTAAGTACCTCTATGGTTCCTGCGTTTTAAAAACTTTATTTTTTAATCCATGAGTTTCAATTTGCATCACAGATAAGACCTAAGTTTTGGGAAATGACCTAATTAGTACCTCGGTTAACTTCTCCGTCCAAAAACTACCGGCTCGCCACGTCACTGACACTTAGTACCACTAGAATGTCGACACCTGTCCAGTGAGACACGTTAGCATCTACTTAATTTCCAAATCACTCAAACACCTCCACATCACACACCCACGTCATTTGTTTATTTTGGGGGGAAAATGTTTTGCAATTTAAGAAACTTAACTGAAACTCAAATATTTCAAACAAAAAATTTAAATCATTTCATCGTTCATCTAAAAAAGAAATAAAAAAGGAATTGTCTGTTTCATCGTGAAAAATGAACTTGTAAAGTGAAGAACCCTAATCCCTAAAATCCCTCTCGACCGACTCCCTCTCGACCGGCTGACTCCCTCCCAGACTCTCGTTCGATTTCTCTCCCGTCGACTCCACAGAACCGGCTGGTGCTCCGTGACTTGCGGTCTTTTTGCTGAGGTATCACCTAACCTCGACCGGACGTAGAAGAAAGGAGATTTCGCTCGCTCATCAAGTCGGGCACATTCCGAGGTATTTTGCCCATTTTTGTGTTTTTAGAAGTTTGTTTTGTGCTATATATATGGATTGTATATTGTGATTGTCGGTTGAATCTTTGTTTTGGTTTTTGGAACAAATGCTTGTCGGTTGTTGTGGGTGGAAAAAAGTTGAGTAGGGTCTGACCATCATCACCTGTTTTTGTCTTTTGTTGGATAAAGAAAACCAAGAACCAGTTTGGTTGAGTTGTTGTCCAGCACATTGCATTTTGGAATATATTACTTTATTGCATATCTTTGCCTTTATCTGTTTACTGTGTTTGTGGTTGCACGTGTTGGCCAAGAGGGTCCCAACTGGGCAAAAGGGAACAATAATGTACAAAAATCACTATTATTGGATTAGTTTCACCTTGCAACTAAGTGTCAAGACATGATAAAGGATCTAATCCATAATTTGTTCACCAACTGTGCACATCAAAACATTTTATTTTTTGATAAAAACTAGAGATACACGTCTTTTCACACTAAACTGGGAAAGATTACACAAACTGCAATAATTACATTATTGGATTGTTGCCATGGTGAACAGTTTTGAAATTAAGTTGAGAAAAAATAAACTTGTGAATGAATTTGTAGTTAGGTTGTATTTTCAAGTCAGCTTGGAAGTTGTTTGAATAGGTGATTACATTTTTTTTCTTTAGTCTTTTGGGGGAACCATTGGAATAACAGTTCTAAGCTACATTACACTCTTTATATACTGTGTTAATTCAGCCTCAAATTAACATTTAGACATTGAGAACTTTATCAGACCAGAACATAAGCAAGCAGAGCCAGGGTCGGCTCAATAGTATAGGCAGCTTAGGCCTGTAAAGGCCCCTTAAAAATTGCCTCTACCAAAAAGAGAGAGAGAGAGAGGAGAGGCTATTTAGCATGCTATGAGGACCTAAAAACAAAACAAAAGCTGACAAGGGATGTTTAAAACCTTAAAACATTTCAAACAAAACTACATGTACCCCTTTCTTTTTTCACTTCTTTTTTTTTCATCATTGCTAATCAAATCTTAAATGTAAAAATTTGATTAGTAATTTTGCATCTCAAATTTAGAATGGAAAAAAAAAAAATAGAGGTACTTTGTTGCCTTAACTGATTTACTTGTTTAGTTGAACTCGGTGCACTACTTATATTCATCTTCAAAATCATATCTAATTTTATGTTCTCTGTTTCATATTGTCATACTTGCTGATGCTATCAAATCTTTGTGCTAATTACTTCAGTCAATTGTTGATGTTATCATGTTGCTTCTCAGAATGTGTCGGGGCAGAAGTATTTGAATGTGCATGTGTAATTAAGTTAGAGGGTCTTACTTGTTTTTTACATTTTACATACTTTCTTTGCCCATCTCTTTGGTAGTTAATTTTACAGTTTTTATTGCTAGAGTGTGACGATTCTTTTTTGTTTAATTCACAGGGTGTAGAAGATGTCAGATTCAACATTTGATCTACTTGTTTACCATAATGGGCCACTATCTGGACACAAGATGGCCTATATTGGCGGAGACATTCTGACAATCGCCGGTATAGATACATCACAATTCAAGTTTGGAGATTTGACAAACATTTTGGAATGCTACCTGGAATACGAATACAACAACATACCCAAAATGTACTACAAATTTGATGGTGAGACCAACGAGCAAATACACGGTCTTACCAAAGATGATGATTTCGTTACTCTGAAAGAATGGCTGTTGAATAGTGACAGGAAAAAGCTGCATGTTTTTGTGGATCATGAAGAACCTCTTCCAATTGAAGTGGAAAATCCTGTTTTGCTTTTGACCCAGTCTCCTGCAAAAGTGCCAGCAGTGCAACAGACACCCCAAGAGCCAGCAGTGCAACATCCACCACAACAGCCAAGGAAACAGAGTGATGAGGAGGAGGAGGAGGACATTGAGTTGAGTGATTTTGAGTTGACTGATGGCGAAGAGGAGGACATGTTTGTAGGGAAGGAAAAGGATGTCCTACGCGAACCCAATGATGATATAAATACCTGGTTTCAGACTTGGGATAGAGATTTCAAAGCGGGCATTGAAGTCGATGCAGCAAATGACCTGGACGCGGATTCATATGACAGTGAGTACTTCGACAGTCTAGACAGTGATGAAGAAGACAGTGAATGGTCAACTGTAAAGTGTAAGAAAAGGTATCCCGAGTGGAAGAGAAAGCGGGACTGGAGTCAGACAGTGGAATTGAGTGTAGGGTTGAGGTTTACGAACCCGAAATAATTTAAAGAAGCATTGCAATTATTCGCAGTGCAAAATAATTTCAATTACAAGTATGTGCATAACGACAAAAAACGGGTAATTGCCCACTGCAAATCGTTATGTCACTAGAAAATACATGCCTCCTGGACTCCATGTAGAAAGTATTTTCAGATCAAGACTCTCCATAATGAGCATAACTGTGGCAGTGTTACTACAACAAGAAGGCAACTATAAGGTGGGCTGCAAATCGATATGTAGAGATTTGTCGAGACCAAAGAAACTTTACAACTAGGGCGTTGAGGGAAATGGTACGTCGAGATTACAACGTGCAGATGACAATATTGAGTTGCCATCGTGCAAAGAAGATGGCAATCGATATCATCGATGGAAGAGATGGTTCACAATATTGTCACACCCAAGAGTATTGCAGTGCATTGCGGAAGTGGAATCCCGGTAGCTCGGCTTACATCCAAAGGGACGGAGTGTTCTTCCAGAGGATGTATGTTTCTTTGACAGCATGTAAAGAAGGATTCTTGATAGGATGCAGGCCGATGATATGTGTTGATGCCTGTTTCATTAGGACCAAATGGGGTGGGCAGTTGCATGCCGCAATCGGCCGTGACGGTAATAATGACATATATCCTATTGCATATGCGGTATGCAAGACCGATAACAAGGATACATGGACATGGTTCTTGGTCCAACTGTTGGAGGATATTGGTTATCCGCGGGAGCATATATGGTCGTTCATGTCGGACCGACAGAAGGTAATATCTAATACAATTATCGTATGGTCATTTTTATTTTAATAACATTTGTTTGACATTTATTTTTTGTTTACACAGGGGCTAATCGATGCTCTGGGGGATCTAATGCCTGGCCTCGAACATCGTTATTGTGTTAGGCATCTGCATGCAAACATGAAGGGGAAGGGATGGAATGAGAAGGAGTTCAAGGACGCGTTATGGGGTGCAGCTAGGGCACCTAATGAAGTCCAATTTAAGTACTACCTCTCTGTCATTGGAGGTATGGACAACAAAGCTCTCGAGTACATTGAGGGGGTTGACCCAAAAATGTGGTCAAGGCACGCATTCCGAACCACCAGCTGCAGTGACATCTTGCTAAATAACATCGCCGAGAGCTTTAATGCTTGGGTGTTGGAAGCAAGAGGACAGCCGATACTAACTTGTTTCGAGACTATACGGCGGCAAATTATGAACCGGTTCAGTCAGAAAAATGATGGGGCAGCAACAACACCGAACGTAATTTTGTCCGAAGATTGTGAAGAAGTTGGAGAGAAACAAGTTAGAGGCGAAGAACTATATTTGCCGGTGGAGCAATCAGATGCAGTTTGAGGTCGATAGTGCCCATGAGGCTCGCGCGGGTTGTGGATCTTCAAGAAAGAACATGTGGCTGTGGGAGGTGGCAACTTAATGGTATTCCTTGTCCACATGCAGTTTGTGCAATATACCTCAATAAAGGAAAACCCGAGACTTATGTTAGCCATTGGTATATGATGGATACATACAGAAAGTCCTATGCCTCTGGGATTAGTCTTATGCCTGGCCCCGATGAGTGGCCTGTTGATGAGGGTGTGGGACCTATAGAACCACCGCAGCCAAGGAAATAGCACAGGAGGCCCAAAAAACAGAGGAAAAGAGGAGTTGATGAGCAGCCAGACGAGAGCATTAAAGTGAGTCGCAAGGGATACGATGTGCGGTGTGGAAATTGTGGTGAAAAGGGGCACAATGCTAGGAGTTGCCGCGAACCCGACAACCCAAATAGGAAGAAGTATCCCAAACAGCCTAAGAAACCGAAGGTAGATATTTCTGGTCGAATAACTATATTTCTATATATACTGGTTAAATGACTATATTTCTGTAACTAATGTGTTTGTCAAATATGGGCAGAGAAGCACATCCGATGCAGGGCCATCAGATGCAGGACCATCAGGTGCAGGCACACCAGATGCGGGCGCAGACCCATCTACCCCTGCAGCTCCATTAGGTGCAGGCTCATCTGCCCCTGCAGGTCCATCAGGTCAACCGGCAAGGACACCTCGAAGACAAAGAATACCTCAAGGAACAAGCATACGTCGAAGACCAAGAGAAAGGAGAATGTCTTCCATATACAAGAGGCAACCAAAGGTTAGCCACATACTATTTTTTTTTTTTGTTACCCTATGTGGGCTAGTTAATAGTTATTTAAATACATGTTGATTGACCTATCTCTTGGTTGGGTTGCAGCAAGGTACAACCAATTGAAATAGATTGATATACAAGACAAAGACAAGACACATTTTGTGTTGATGGATGCTTGTATCCGGGTTGTTGATGCACATTTTGTTAATGTATTTTGTTACCTTACTGGGTGTTCATGTGATGTGCACATATTTTGTGTTGTATTGATATTTTGCAAAAAGGGTTGTTGATGTACATATTTGTACATGTTTGATTATTAGATGCACATTTTGTTAATGTATTTAGTTATCCGACTGGATGTGTACTGGATGTGTACTGGTTATTTGAAATCAAGGCACAGGTTGCTCGTGATACATATGTAAAACCCATACGAAGGTACTATTTGTGATACATATGTAAAACCTACGTACCTACTATGATATAGACTAAAACATTAGGTCCTTTATGTGATATTGATTAAAGGGCAATAGAATAAATTGTTTCGACATGAATAAGTGACCAAAATTTGAGCACGAGTATAAATTTGCTGACAAATTACAGCATGAAGGGATAGTGTTTGTGTTTTACATTAAAAACATATTAAAACCCATACGAAGGTACTATTTGTGATATATATATAAAACCTATGTACCTACTATGATATAGACTAAAACGTTATATACTTTATGTGATACTGATTAAAGGGCAATGGAATAAATTGTTTCGACATGAATGAAGTGACCAAAATTTGAGCACGAGTGTAAATTTGTTGACAAATTACAGCATGAAAGGATATTGTTTGTGTTTTACATTAAAAACATATTAAAACCCATACAAAGGTACTATTTGTGATATATATGTAAAACCTAGGTACCTACTATGATATAGACTACAACATTAGGTACTTTCTGTGATACTGATTAAAGGGCAATGGAATAAATTTGTTTCAACATGAATGAAGTGACCAAAATTTGAGCACGAGTGTAAATTTGTTGACAAATTACAGCATGAAGGGATATTGTTTGTGTTTTACATTAAAAACATATTAAAACTCATATTAAGGTACTATTTGTGATACATGTGTAAAACCTAGGTACCTGCTTTGATATAGACTAAAACATTAGGTACTTTCTGTGATACTGATTAAAGGGCAATGGAATAAATTTGTTTCGACATGAATGAAGTGACCAAAATTTGAGCACGAGTGTAAATTTGTTGACAAATTACAGCATGAAGGGATATTGTTTGACATAACATATTAAAAATACTTCTCCAGCAGCTCCATCCATAAAACTTACATACTTCTCATAAATATACAAAATACATATCCAAACTACATAATCTACAATTCATATCTCAAACTACATTTCATTTCATAAGTGCAACACAAGCAATCAACAGAATGGTAAACCATGACAAGAACAAAGCATACATAAAAAATTTATCTCTTCTCTTATAGCTGTCATTTTCCTTCTTTAGACACCTGATGATTTCCATTTGTTTATCATCCCCCTTCTGTGATTGCCTAACTCTTTCCATGCAACTGACATTTTCATTCTCCAAATCTTTAATCCTTGCTACCATAGTACCATTTGCATCCTCTACTTCGTTAAGCTTTTTGGTAATCTCATCTAAGACCTTCACACCCCTTGCACAAGTTGGCTTGTCCAGCCATTTGAAAAATTTCCATGCAGCTTTTATCTGCATGTTGAAGTATAGCATTCAGTTAGCAAAAACTCACTCAAACTACCTATAATTATAACAAAATGCTTACTCTTGAGTTGTAAGTGGCGCAACCCCAAAATTTTCTTTCAGGATTTTCCCTAGTCCACGAGGTCTTCAATGGGGCGGGCAAATCGCAAAAACAGAAATAGGATATGTCAACACGGCCCACTGAGGACGATCCAGATGATGACTTCAAAGAACGAACAACACAAAGCACATAACAAACAAAAAATTGTCTAAATCTTCAAACGGAAATTAAGAAAAGATTAAAAAATTACAATTTTTTAAAAAAAATTTGAGCATAAGAACCGACCTTGTCTACACCACGGGAAACTTCTTTCCTTTTGGAATCTCGTGTGCGACAAGAAGCCATCAATTTTTTTTCCACCCACAACAACCGAAAGTTTCGGTTTTTATAACCTCATCACTTTGCCCAACAATCGACAAGCATTTGTTCCAAAAACCAAAACAAAGATTCAACTAACAATCACAACACACAATCCATACATATAGCACAAAACAAACTTCTAAAAACACAAAAATTGGCAAAATACCTCAGAATGTGCCAACTTGATGAGCGAGCGAAATCCCATTTCTTCTACGTCCGGCCGAGGTTAGGTGATACCTCAGCGAAAAGACGGCAAGTCACGGAGCACCGGCCGGTTCTGTGGAGTCGACGAGAGAGAAATCGAACGAGAGTCCGGGAGGGAGTCGGCCGATCGAGAGGGATTTTAGGGATTAGGGTTCTTCACTTCACAAGTTCATTTTTCACGATGAAACAGACAATTCATTTTTTATTTCATTTTGAGATGAACGATGAAATGATTTAAATTTTTTGTTTGAAATATTTGAGTTTCAGTTAAGTTTCTTAAATTGCAAAACATTTCTCCCCCAAAATAAACAAATGACGTGGGTGTGTGATGTGGAGGTGTTTGGGTGATTTGGAAATTAAGTGGATGCTGACGTGTCTCACTGGACAGGTGTTGACATTTTAGTGGTGCTAAGTGTCAGTGACGTGGCGAGCCGTTAGTTTTTGGACGGAAAAGTAAACCGAAGTACCAATTAGGTCATTTCTCAAAACTTAGGTATCATCTGTGATACAAATTAAAACTCATGGACTAAAAAATAAAATTTTTAAAACTCAGGGACCATAGAGGTACTTAACCCTAATAATAATAATAATAATAATAATAATAATAATAATAAAAAAAAAAAAAAAAAAAAAAAAAAAAAAAACTGATCTATAGACCATGGCTATGAAAGTTTTTATTTATTTTTTTAATTTAAGGACAAAATTATATTTTCACATAAATGATAGGCGTATAATGGACATTTTGTCCATTCTTAAATTAAAGGATTTTCCAATTGAAACATTTTACTAATGAATTCTGCTAATGAGTGCGCTGAGAAGGAACATTAAGAATTAAATTTAAAGCTATATTATTCAATTCTTATTATCCTTTAAAAACACGTGTATTCCACTTTTAATTTGCACGTTCAACCCCACTATCAGCAACCCACTTCAGAGATTGAAAAAGAGAGGATTTTAAAGGAGGATCCTACAACCAGCCACCCACTTCAAATTGAAAAAAAAGGAGAACATTTTAAGGGAGGAGGGACCTGTTATACGGCTTCCGAAATAACACAGAAATTCAGCCGTCTAAAAGAGGATTTTAGGCATTTTAAGGGTACGCAAGACCCGTTTGCCCCAAACAGCTTAAAATGCAAGGCCCATCTACTCGGGATAAATAGCCTCACAAAACCATAAGTTAAGCCACTCAGCTAGGGATGTAAATAAACTAGTTCGTTCGACAACCCGCTCGATTTAACCCGATACTAAAAATGAGTTATATAAATTTAAACATATATATTAGTAATTAAGTAATATATGTTATATATGTTACTTAATATTTATATGTGTGTATTAATTAACATACTAACTAGTTAGTTCATAAACTAACATATTATCTAGTTAATTAATATATACTAAGTAAATGTAATTAACTATATGTTATTCGATATATATATACACTAAATACGCATATGGTATACTAGCTAAGTAAATATTGTATTACATATTAATTATAATACTTTAATAATATGGCTTGAACTTCACTTTGATCACACATTGAAAAATTTAATAGTCTACCTTGAGCTCTAGTTGAGCCAAACTTGTCGAGTAACCCGGTTCGGTTCGACTTGAATGTCATTCTCAATAAGCTCGAGCTCGCCCGAATTTTAAACTAGCTAAGCTTGAAAACGCATTTTATAGCTCATAAACGAGCCAGTTTTGAAATCTTAAAACTCAACTCGACTTGATTCGATTACATCCCTAAACTCAGGAATAGGAATAAGGCTAACCAACTCAAAGTCAAGAGTCAAACATAAAGAACAGGAGACGAGCTTCCGCAAGTAACATTTTAGAAAGAGACGATCTGTGGCCTGTGGTCCATTTCCCCTCTGGCCTGTTGACACTATTCTAATATGTTCAACCTCCTTTTAATTGACTCCATTCTTACAGGAAAAGAAGCAAAACTTCCCATTAGAGAAGAATATTTTTTGGGATCCAAAGTTTACGCAAAAGAAGATTATAATTGTGCCGATGAGGACAAAAGTGAGAGTATTTACTATCTGCCTGGCTTGTTAAGAAAAAGGAGAGAGCTGTTGTGGCCACACTCAACACAAAATAGAGCTGAGCCTGTGTATTTCCAGACTCTTCCATTCATATACCCAGAAAAGGAAACTGGAATCCTCATAATCTGATAAACAACTTGAAATGAAATAATGCATCTAAAAATGGTTAATTCCATGACTTGCTAATTTGGTATATAAGTTCTGAAAGTTGATTCAATCAGTCTGAATCAGATGTCTGTATCAGGTAACCCAATCAAATATCAAATTTGAAACCATCTTCCACGTGTCACCTAAGGCCTAAAAGTTAGAGCTCTCTCACATAGAGCCCATGAGGCATAGGATTCAGGAGAAACAGAAAGAAGTTCACAGACTCGAAACGAAGTAAAACAGGATAGTAAAGCAACTTCTGGCATAGTTTGGAAAGTAAGACCAGATAACACATAAGCTCTTCTAAGGCAACTGAATAAAAAGCAAACAAATAGTACTCAAAAATTGAGAGGAAGATTGTTTACATACTCAGAAAGAGAAAACAATTTGAGATCAAAAGGCACAAACTATCATACAACCATGATTGAGCTGTAGGTCACCACGGATGCAGGACTTTAGTGCTCCAAAACTTTGATCTTATCAAGACAGTTTTGCATCTGCTGAGTAGCATCAGCTGAGAGACGAGCCCCAACTATAAGTTTGTACTGTTCAAATTTCAGTTCATCGCACTTCAAGGCTGCGTTTTTACAAGCCTTGATGCTCCCTGGCACAAAGAAAAGGATTTGTTATTAAAAGTTCATTTTTGAAATATGATGGCAAAGTTCAGTATGCCAATATTATTATATTAGCCTAGGTTTGCTTCTTTGTGAAGGTAGCAATGAGGTGATATAAGTTACTGAAGTAATGCAAAGTATGATATACACAACATGTAATCATCCAATCTATAAAAGATCTTCTCATGAATATTAAGAAAAACATTGTGCTCATGATCGAAAATTATGTCTAATCGTGATAATTATAAGTGTGGGTGCTTGAATAAATAAATTCCAATAGCAAGCTAATAAGCATAGCTTATGCAGTCTATTGCGGTACACTTCACACAATTTTTACTTATAAATAGAAAATTACAAAAAGAAGCTCTTCACAAATTCTTCAAACTCAATAATGATAGAAACAATGTTGGCAAATGTCCCAGTAACATTAAAACTAAAACTTCCTAATTTCATTTTCTTGTAAATTTAAATCTGCAGAAATTATATTCAAGTATATTGAAGGACACACGAAAAAAGATCAAACACGATTGCTAGCATCTAAGAGAGCCGTTATATACACATAGACACACACACACACACACACACATACATAAGCATTACAACATGCCCTTAGAGTTTCCATCTGGGAATTTTTTGGCTCCGTTATATAGATATAGACACACACACACACACACATATACATAAGCATTACAACATGCCCTTAGAGTTTCCATCTGGGAATTTTTTGGCTTACCACTTAGGTCCAATAAGTTGAATAGCACGGGGCAATTTCCAATGCTCCTAACCATGGTAATCGCAGACCAAACCTTTTGGTACTCCTCCCTTGAGGCTCTAATAATGCAAACCTTTGTAATGGGATTCACATACTTTACTACACAAAAACACCACAACTTCACAGATAAATTGAAAGACATGACAAGAAACTGAATTCGAAGAAAAACAAAAACTTGCGACATGGGTACTTTACCTTGGAACGACCCAAGCGATGAAGCAAGACCACACTCTCCAAAGTTCACAAGAATGCTGTCTTTGATTGCCTTTGAGACATTGAATTGGGTTATGATAATGGGATCGTCTCCCACAAGTTCTCTATTGGGATCCAAGAAAACTTCCACAACCATGTACCTGTTTTTGAATCCCACCATGATCGTTCTTTACCTAGCGTACAACACACCCAACTTGTCAGATCAAAGCAATTGAATTCACAAAAAGAATACGATCTATAAATAGAGGGAAAACAAAAAACTTAGCTTTGGCTGTGAAAATTGTAACTTTCTAATTGAAAAAATCGAATATTCAAAAAAATATCTCAAAATTTATTTTTCTCTAAACGGAAAAATTATAAAAAACAAGGAAAAATTTACCAAATTGATCACTAAAAGCAGTGAAATTCTGGAAGGATCCGATTGGCGGAACGACGTCGTTCTCCACTGTAACTGTTTCGCGGGAAAACCCCAACCCTAACCCTATTCATTGAATTCATGAAACAAAGGTCAAAGGAGGGCTAAACGGCAATTGGCAAATCTTTTTGCCTATGAACGACGTCGTACAAAAAAGTTGGACCAAGACTTGAAAGTTTCTTCGGCTCGAAGTACTTGTGTAGCGTAAGGCCCAATTCCCAAAGTCCATTTCAGGCCCAAAATCCAAAACCCACTTCGGCTCTTCGCGACCCACTAAACGACGAAGAAGGAAAGTAAACGTTACGGTACCCTGAAAGACGGTGGTTGTTCGCAACGTAACAATCCATGATACGCCGTTAAAGTCTACGTTCCCATCAAAGAACGAGCCCCGTTAAAAAAAGAATAAATTTATGACTACCACGTGATTTGAATTGCTTCCTATTTTTTAATTTTTAAAATTAGCTGTCTGAATATTTTATACTCGTGATAGATCGTTCCGTTAGTTTGTTCGTTCAAATTTATTACAGGGATAATCG
Organism: Alnus glutinosa; assembly: GCF_958979055.1. NCBI lineage: Eukaryota > Viridiplantae > Streptophyta > Magnoliopsida > Fagales > Betulaceae > Alnus > Alnus glutinosa. The sequence continues at coordinate 49,630,226 of NC_084886.1, read as the reverse complement.
TAGAATTGATCTTTATAATTGACCTAAATTATAAATTACTCTATATGGTATCAATATGAATTTAGAGATCCTTATGGTTAGCTTAATTTACAAATCGATCACTTGAATCAAATTTCGTTAAATTTTTTAACAAATTTTGTTAAAAGCCACGTAAGCGCCACATTTACTAATAAGATGATGACATGTGTCCATTTTAATAAAAAATAAATATACTAAAAATGTTTTTTTTAAAAATTAAATTAATTTTTTTTTAAAAAAAAAAAAAACCGGCAACCACCCATTTGCTTTTTTCTTCTTCTTCTTCTTCTTCTTTTTTTTTTTTTTTAAAAAAAATAAGTGTTATTTATTTATTAAAATAGACGCATGTCACCATTTTATGAGAAATGTTACATGTTCTTAAACTTTTACAAAAGAAGCCTTACTAAGATGATGTAGAGCTTATTTATTGGTACCCGTAACATTTCTTTTTATTAATTATTTTGATCATTTCTTTCTTAAAAAAAAAAATTTATTTTGATTATTTCCAATAAATAAGCTACATATCAGTTAGTAAGGCTTCCTTTATAAAAAATTAAGTGCATGTAGCATTTCTCCCATCTTATTGGCGTTGATGTGGCACTTATGTGGCGTTTGACGAAATCTGTCAAAATTTTTAACGGAATTTGATTCCAATGATCGATTTGTAAATTAAGTCAATCACAAAGATTTCTGAATTCGTGTTAATATTACATATATATATATATATATATATATATATATATATATATATATATTAATTTTATTAAAAATTAAATCTAAAAAATAAACAAAGAAGTGGAAGAAATTTGTAAACGTAGCCTCCTTGGTACTCGTGAAGTCCAGCAATCAAAACCCAAACTGCAACAGCTAAATCAAGCACAGAAGAAACCGAAGAAGTGAAGAACAAATCTGGGCAGCACCCAGATCAAGCACCCGTCTAAACAAGGAAATCATAGACTGCACCGATAAGGCAAATGAAGACCAAATCTGCAACACCCAACTCAAACAAGAAGGATTGAATCTCCAATACCCAAACTCAATCAAAGATTTATTCTGCAATACCCAATCACGCGTGGATGCCATGAACGAAAATGAGCAAGGCGGAAATCCATATATCATATATAAAAAAGAAAAAAATCAGAAATTTTCTGTACCATCAGTTTAAACTCGAAGGCTACATCTACGGAATGAAATAAATACACCATTCTATTGATCATTTATAAAAGAAATGAAAAATCTGAGTACCTGTGTTACATGGGCTCTCAGCTTTAATTCGGGAACTCAAGCAAAACCCACCAAAGCAACCTACGCTTTTGATTTTATTTCCTACAGATCACAAAAATTTGAAGCTCAGCTGCAAAGAACCGGAAAGAACCGTGAAATCAAGCACATCTTGGTTGCGATTGTGAAAACACAAAGCTTTTCGGGTAGAAGAAGAAGATGAAGAGGTTGAAGTAGACTCTTTTTCTTCTTCTTCTTTTTTTTTTTTTTTTTTTTTTTAACATTTTTCGTCTTTTAGGATTTATTTATTTTATTTTAATTTTTAATAAAATAACAAGAATAATTTTTAGACAAAAATACAGATGCGACAGTACCAGTCTACAGTAAATTTATGAAAAATGTTAGATTTACAACACCAATACAACAACTGTACAACAGTCCCTCACATGAGAGTGAGTCCCATATACTGAGGTTCACCCTCATGTGAAGGGTTGTTGTGCAGTTGTTGTATTGATGTTATACAAAAATCAAATTCCTAAATTTAAAGGAAAATGATCAAAACACTCGCAATGCACAACAATGACACAACATCAAGGCATATTGGAGTGGAGCACGCACATTGAGTCCAACCCTAATATACTTTGGTGTTGTATCATTATTGTAAAAAAAAAAAAAAAAAAAAAAAATACAAAGATCACTCTCCGTAAAGTCAAAGCGTAAGTTTACTCAAAGATTTATCATTTTTTTATTTTATTTTTAAGAAAAAAAAAAAGCCAAAGAAGTGACGAAAGAGAGAGAGAGAGAGGCGTTGTTGGACACGTGACGGACACAACGGTTAGGTATGAACTACGGAAGTCCGTCAAAGGTCATCTCTCTCTTGCTACTCATCACATTTATGTGACCTATTTATCATCAAATCGGTTAGTGTGATATTTAATTTAATTTTTTTTTTCTTTTTAAAGCGATTGAAAGTATTTAACACACTTTACAGTAATAGGGTTCTTTTTATTTCATTTGAAATATAAGGTATCAATTTTATTGTAGAATTTAAAGTTAGCATATTTAAAAGTGTACATGATACCATATTATTAAATTTTTTAAAGAAGCGTTAAAATTGACATTATGTATCTTTAGATACATCAACTTTAAATTCTTACAATCAAATGAAAGGATCACGATCATCTTAAATTATTTATCCAAATTTGAGAAATTTCAGGTAGGTAATTGTGATAAACTATTTATGAGATATACTTGACACGATAACTGGTTGACAACCCAATTATTTAATTAGGTGGGTCTCATAAGTAGTCTCTCACAATCACCTGTCCAAATTCAGACAAATAATCTAATCCCAAATGATATAGAGAGGATTCGTATCCACGACAATCAATATAAAATAAGCCTATTAATAGTATAAAGTGAATGTAAAAAGTAATATTACTCTTCCTGAAATGGGTATGAGCTATTTTATTTGTAAAAAATTAGGGGTAATTATCATTTCCCCCCATGAACTACCAACTTTTGCGCAAAGCCTCCACAAACTACCAACTCGGCCAAAATAGAGCATTCAACTACAAAAAACAACCATTTTTCCCCCTTTCCGTCAGTCAAATGGGTTAAAACAAACGGTCAACGGGTCACGTAACCGTCACACGCCGTTTTACCCTCATTTCCTTCCTCTTTTCCCCTATGAACTACCACCATCTTCCAACATGCCCCCATGTAAAACGGCACATGACCCGTTGACTGTTTCTTTTAACCCCTCTAACTGACGGAAGGGGAAAAATGGTTGTCTTTGGTAGTTGAATGCTCTATTTTAGTCGAGTTGGTAGTTCATGGGGGCACCGCGTATTTTTTGGTAGTTCATGGAGGGAAAATGTAATTACCCCAAAAAATTATTTGTGTATTTAACCGTGTATATAGTACAATGTCATTTAAAATGTTTAAATAATGTGACTAATATTCACTACGTGTTAACATTCACATCGTAGGAGGTAACAAAATGAAATATTAATCAAAATAATAACTTTTTTTCATTTTACTTGAAATTTTGATTTTTTTAAATAACTTTTTTTTTTTATCAATTACATTTTAAAATTATTATTTTTCAAACGACACCTTTTGAAACAGCTATATCAAATATAGCTAGACCTTTTTGCCAATCAACGTCGTACAAAAATGTTGGACCAAGACTTGAAAGCTGCTTCGGGTCCAAGTAGTCGTGTAGAATAAGGCCCAAATCTGAAGTCTTTCAGGCCCAAAATCCAAAGTAAACGTTACGGTACCCAGAAAGACGGTGGTAGTTCGCGACGCGTCAATCCCTGATACGCCGTAAAAGTCTACGTTCCCATCAAAGAACGAGCCGTTAAAAAAGGGCTAGAGAGAGAGAGACGTTGTGAGGCACGTTACGGAGAAAAGGAATAGGTATGAACTTTGGAAGTCCGTCACTCTCGTTCGCTCCGCATATTATCCCACTTTCGTAGGATATTTTCATGTGTTTACGAGAAAAAAACCAAACTTTCATTTGCCCGGAATTTGATTTTCATTTCATTTGCATTTTCCCTGTCTCCACCTCTCACTCACTGTCTCATCTAACTCGCTTTCTCCTAACTTGGACGTCAACCCCACCCACTCTGGGTCTCCTCCTTTATTTTTATAAATACCCAACCCACTCCCCTTCTATTTTCTACGCTTTTTTCTCTCCTCTAGCTAACTTAGCCCTAGGCACTGTGTAGAGAGAGTTCCAGAGAGAGAGGCAGAGGGTATTTTGTTTTTTTTTTTTGGTTTTTTTGTTGACAGGTTGTGAGGAGGCTTGGCTGCTTCATTTTTGGGACGACAACGAAGTGAGTTTTTTTTTTTCTTTCCTTTCTTTCTTTTAAAGATGATCTCTTGGCTATTATGGGTGTGTTTATAATTTGGTTTCCGTGTTTTGTGGGAATTAAAGGTCCTAGCTTTACCTTATATTCGTGCAACTGAAGACCCATGTATCATTTTTAGTGTATTTGGTTGGTTCTTGTCAATATTTCTGGTGTTTGCTATTTGGAAAGGGGTTTCAGTTGGTGGGAGTTCAGATCTGTTGCTGAAATTACTCTTGCTGTAATTATATGGCACTACTTACGTGAATAGAGAGATAGAAAGAGTAAAATTTACTGATGGAGGAGGAAAGACCCGGAAGTTGACAGTTTCACTGTATTAATGTGTGAAAATTTTCCATTTTATACAACCCCATGTGCTTTTTTCTTTAATAAAAAATTATTGGTCTCTGCCTATATTAGCAAATTTGAGGCAACCTTTGGTTCCAAGGGAATATGAAAACCATATGGACAAGTGGGGGAAATATTTTAAAGAAGCTGTCTTGTTTTCAAGTGGAGATTATTATTGTATGATATAAAAATGTAGAATCTCGGACATTCTAGTTTACTTTACGCTTTTTATGATTTGAATGAGAGAGTAAGGTCTCGATAGATAGATCTTAGTTCATTTGCCCCACATAATTGTGAAGGAAATCATTTAGCAATGCTGAGAGCTAGGCATGATCGTATTGTCATCTCTTTGGAGCGGGAATTTGACGAATTTTCTGTGTTGTGTTGGGCTCTGCAGAGAGGTTTGGAGTTCGGAGTCTATAAAGTTTGAACTTAAGAAGTCGATTTGCAGAAGCAATGGATGTATATGGCAAATCCATGGTAGCAGCACCTGCAAATGTTATTTATCTGTCAACTATACTAGGCCGAGACGGGCCAATTCCTGTTCACAAATGCGACTGGAAATGTGAAAATGAACATGTTTGTGGAAATATGTACCGCTGCAAACTGACAGGGCTGACTCACATATGTGACAAAAACTGTAACCAGAGAATCCTGTATGATAACCAGAGCTCCCTTTGCAGAGCAAGCAGACAAATTTTCCCCCTTACACCGTCGGAGGAACAGGCTGTGAGGGGTGTCCGAAGGAAGCTTGAGGCAGAGAATTCCCCCAATGATAGCTGTGCTTTTAAGCGCAGACGGGATGCGCAGTTCCATCCTTCTCCTTTTGAGAGATCCTTCTCTGCGGTCAGTCCACTCTGCAGCCAAGTTGGAGATGGCATGGATATGAGCTAGATTTTTAATATAACTGAAAAGACTACTATTATCTTTCTTAATCATATTCCTTTGAAATTTTCCTTCTTTTTCATGGAACTGTTATGGATAATAGGACCTAATTTGCTAGCATAATGGTGGGCCTGATGTGTCCTACCTGTCTGTAGGAACGCTATATATTTCTACTAGTATGATTTAATGCAATTTAGCTCTTTCACTAGTTTCACTATTGAATGGGGATGTTAAACAGGATCTGTTCACTGGTTTATGAAGCTTGAGTTGAAATTTGTTTCTTTCTTTGCTGGTCTGAGCTGAACTATGAGAGCTAGAGGGTGGTTTCAGGTCTTTTGTTAGACTTGAATAATTTGGTTCAACATTGCAGTATTGATTGTAGTGGTGTACTTAAATTTGATCTTTTCATTTTCCTTCCTTTCTATAATTAGTTTGTGGTGAATTCTGTAACTTTTAGTTAATTCTATTGTAGAAAGGCAATTATGTAGTCATATGTACGTATTCAGCTACTGGGTCACCCATGGAATTTTTTATTGGTTGTCTGACGGTAAACTTACTTGGTTATATTGCTTTATTTTGCACAGCTTTACAGGTTAAAAGCAATGATCTGGTTTTATGCCTGTATTTCATTTTCATCGTTCTTTTTATCAGATTTTGCTTTTCACCAATTTGAATTTATATATGGATTCCTGAAGTGATTGTTACTTTTGCAGGTTTCAAGTGTGCTATGCAGGAGAGTTTAAAAATACTAATTGCTTGAATGAATGAAATCTTATGTTTTACAAGTTTCTCTTAGTGATAATAAGAAGTTTATGACTTATGATGATTATTCCATTGTCATGTAGGTAATTCTGCTGTTTTTCTTGATGGAGAACAAAGCTGCACCGGATAATGCTGATGAACTGAAGAAATGGTATCATTCCTGGCTGTTTCTAGCATTTGGGTTGTTTGAGGCAGTATATTGTAGAAACATGGTCAGCTCAGTCTATCTACTGAACTTACAGCTAACTTTATATTGCTAATGACACATAGCAATATGGAAGAATGCCGACTGCTGAATAACTTCCTTAGTCCCCTCCTTATACTTCTTGCTGAATTAGTCCTCTCTTAATGCATCCATGTTGAGAAAGAGGACTCACAGAAGACCTTATGCTTGGCTATTCTTGGACTTATCTGTTTGTGATATTCATCTCTCTTGGTTTGATGGTGAAAGTACTTTTACTGGAGTCTGGATTTGCTGACTGATGCTGGCCATACTTTTTGGTGATTCGGAGAATCTGCCTTGCAGTCTCTTCTCTTTGGACTACGTGGGAGCAAGGATATATTTTTGTCATTACCTTAAGCCAATGGCTTTGAAGTAGCTCGCATAAGCCAACTGTGCTTCATCCTCATGCTGGTTGGCCACCTCTATTGAGGTAGGCCAGCCCTCTGCTCAGAGTCTTTGTGGTTTGCTGATAGATTTGCTAGCTGGGACAAATCGTTCAGGGCTGGCTTTTCTTGAAGTTATTGGGACTTCGCTGGCAAAGGACCATCTTTTTAGCCTGAATCGCAGGAGAGCAAGCAATTGTTAATGGTATTTACTCCAACATTATGAACCAGGCTAAAGACCATTTTGAATCCCTACAGCGATATCCACCCTGGTATTTAGTCACATAGCTATTTCTGTTCAAGCCCTAGTAAATCTACAGCCTACGGGTCCATAAGATGCTAATTGTAAACCTAAAATGGTGGAAAGGAGCTTACCCTACTGATTGCTAATCTATTAGGAAACAGCACTGTTGTTTTCCAAGGATATTATGGGATCCATTCTATTTGATTTTCTACCATTGAACAATGATTTGTAGACTACGTTTTGGATTCAGTAAGATTAATTTGTCTCCCTTTGCTGGGTGGATTCAATATTGTTCTCAACGGATGTAATTGATGTGGTACCCAATTCCCTTACTTGGGAGAATTAATCCTAGTTTTCTTATTCTTTTTTTATTCAAGATAGATCATGGTACTGGGAAGAAGACAATTATTTCTGACAGATGAAACCCACAAGGAGCTGTGGCCACCTTTATGTTGTATTTCTCAATAGCCAAGATGAAGTTGGTCACAGCTGCTGCTGCTTGTTTAAGTAACAGGTAATAGTTTTTCGGATTAAAGTTAGTCTAAACAGAACCGTGGCACGTGCGGGTACGTGTATGTATGTGTACGTACTATTACGTGCGCACGCAAGGCCACTCATCTGTATCCTATTTATTACACATTTTACATCATTTGATGTGTTTCAAGTAGGTGACGTGAAAAGTCAATTAAAACACGTTAAGACTAGGTGTCAGTTGGTGTAAATTGGCTTTGTCTCGCAATGTAAATAATAAACATAATGAGTAAGAGATTGAAGATGGGAGCTTTGTAAAATGGTTGGTTACATGCTGACCTCCCTGCAAGTGTCCCTCTTTCCATTTGATTCTCTGGCCTAGCTCTACCCGTCAGATTGAAACCAGATCTGATACTTTCCTCTATATTTAGGAGGATAGAAAGTGATTTACATTGTTTTTTAAAAAGAAAATTCTCCTTTAATATATGTTTCTTTTAACTGTAAGAATCCGTGCCACCTTTTTTCAGGGCCGTTCTATGGATTTTATTACGTGGATCGAATCTGAACTGCCCAATGGATCGGTGAAAGGGAACTTGTCACAGAGAGAGAGAGAGATCATTTAGCTTTCATCGTGTATAATATGTCCCATGCAATGGCTGCTAAAGAAAGGAATTGCTTCTTAATGAGGCCATCCAAGATTAAAGAAATACTAAACCCAAAAAGGTCTTCTTGTGGCTGAGAATTTCATCAAAGCAACGCAACCCCTTGTCTCTGTATTGTCATAGCACACAATTCTTCCCCGCCTCGCAGATTCTTCAAGTTACAAATAAAGGAAATGGCCCTTCTCTGTAGCTCTCTCACCCCCTACCTATTCGCCTGAAGATAGGACAACTAACAGAACAACCAGGAATCCTCAACAACCAATGATGACATCCAGGATGTTCCTTAGTCAATTTATTGTTCTCATTCCCTTTTTCTTCTCTTGCTCATACTCTACCACATTCACCATAACAAACAACTGCCCCCATACAATATGGCCTGGCACGCTTGCGGGTGCAGGCACACCTCAACTTGGAACAACTGGATTCCGGTTGGACTTTGGCCAAAGCGTTAAAATTCCGACTACTCCAGGATGGTCAGGACGAATATGGGCAAGGACAGGCTGCATTTTTGATGAGTTGGGAGTTGGCAAATGTCAAACAGGAGACTGTGGGGGAAGGCTGGAATGTGATGGCATTGGTGCCACTCCACCAACATCCCTCTTTGAAATAACCCTTGGAGCAGGCAATGAGAAAGATTTCTACGATGTCAGCATGGTAGATGGCTACAATTTGCCGCTTATTGCTGCACCTAGTGGAGTGTATGGAGCATGTAACGCCACCGGCTGTGCTTCAGATATCAACAATATGGGTAAGAGTATTATTTACCATTGCTTGACCGGTGCCCAACCCATCTAAATTGCAACTTTGAAATGAAACAGGTTGTCCAAAGGAGCTTCAGGTGGTAGGCGGAGGTGAAGAGGGAGGAGGGGTTGTTGCATGCAAGAGTGCATGTGAGGCATTCAGGTTGGACGAGTACTGCTGCAGCGGAGAGTTTGCCAACCCAACGACATGCCAGCCGTCATTCTATTCGACCATTTTTAAGAGGGCTTGTCCAAGGGCTTATAGCTATGCTTTTGATGATGGCACCAGCACCTTCACCTGCAAGGCTAACGATTATGGCATTGTTTTCTGCCCTGGTGTTAATGGGTACCGTTTCTAAATTCTACTGCTTCATTTTATTTTATTTTATTTTTTCTATTTACAGCAGCAGATACACAAGTCGTATACATGCTGCCACTCCTGAAATATGAGAATAATTTGTGACGCAGTATGAGAAAATCAGACACAACTCCAACTCGAGAGCAGAGCAATGGAGAAGACGCGGGAATGGTTTCTTCGTCAAGCATACTCCTACCCCTTCCACTGCCAATCCTCCTACTCACCTTAAACTTTTTCTTCTGAACATACACCATTACATTACAGCCTTGGCAGCATACAAGGATTCTACAAAAGAAACTCACTCGTCCCTTTGAAAGGAAATATTGACTGAACCAGGCACAGGCGACTGCGAAAAGGATCAAGAAATTAGAAATTTAGAACTATAAGATTTCTTTTGTAGAGGGATTGAGATCGCATCACATTTAATATGTTTACCCTTCGATATTCAGGTTGAGAGGGTGATAAAGAGACGTCAGTTTAATGGTTTAAGAAAGAAATTAGGGAGAAAAAAAATTATGCATTCCTTGTGAGTTTGATGTAGTAGTTTTCTTGGCCAACTAACTTGTAGCAAGCAAAAGCAGATCAATGTATTTTTAAAATTGCAAGAAATTCATTAACCAGCCTGAAGAAAACAGAGTCAATTGAAGAAAAGAATAAGAATATATACTCCTATAGCTTTTAAGAATTTAAGCACCAATGACCATTGCTATACTACCATCTGTCATTGAAAGTAATACAAAGTGATGCTACTATTACTCCTGTCAACTATAAGGAAAAAATGTTTAGTCACTAGTGGTTTTTATTTCATGGCATAAACTAGCAATTCTAAACATGTATTTTGTCCCCTTATTTCTTGGTTTTGGCTTTCTTTGAAACTTGATTTTTCTTTCGTACTCTCTTTGGTGCTTGTGGCTTTCCTCCTGCAGTTTTACCTCTCTTCCGTGCGATTCCCTGCATCCAGACTTCCATCAAAACAGTATACATGCAATGTGATATAATCTATTAAAACAAAAGCAGTGTAGGCTCAATTGAATCAAGATGCTCTCTGAAGAACTGAAGAAGGTTCGGAAACATACTGAGGTTTTCTCTGGTTTCCCTTTGGTTTTCCCATTCGCTTGTTCTTCAACATCCTCATTTTGATGAGAAACGGCTTTAGGCATCTTGTCAGCCTCATCTTCTGAATCAAATGAGAAACCTTCCAGTGTCCCTAAAACAAAATGATAGATGCTAAGGAAGAGCAATGTATTGAAAACCTTTGGGTTGGGGGGGGAAAGGAAAAATCCCAACCTTCAACCATAGTTTCAGCTTCATATACGTTAGATTGCGGTTTAAGCTGAATGAAGTCATTCATGATAGCCTCTATCTGATCAAGAAATATACAATATTGAGCCAATAAATCAGATAATACTTTCGACTATACTTCCAAATATTTCACTGTAATCTCCAACCCATTCTACAAGTAGGGAATAAGTTCCAATAAGGAAGGGAAGAGAAGAATAGCAAGGCAAACAAATCTTTTTATCAACCACGTATATACATCCAGTGAAGGAGAGATCTTAAGCGAACAATTAACATACCTTTGCCTCTGACTGACCAAAGCTAACCTGACAAAAGAGAATATGACAGCAATGTCACTTTTCAGAATAAAATTTGAAAACTAGTTTATTATGCACATCATCATAGAGATTTCTGGTTTCCACAAAACATTTATAAGTAGCAACTTTTGAGACCATGATGTCCCCTGTGAATATCTCAGATGGAGATTGAAGACGTACAATGCAAAATGTCCTGGAAGGAACTATTGTTGTTTTGTATATGGTTCCTGAAATAGTAACCAAAATTAAACCAATCAGAAGTAGGCTGCTATGAATGGAATATGCACAACAATAGCAGTGTTGCTTACTTAGCCTAAACAAAATTAAGGTCTGCAGAAAGAAAGGAAAACAGAGAGCGGGTCACAAAGGCATATTACTTGAGAAATAGCATATAAAGATAACAACGTAAGTAGAAGGGGAGAATGCATTCTGGTTTCTTCTAAATTTGGCGCAAAGGCCTTTGACATTTTTGCTTTTAATCCAGGAAAAATTTTAATACACTGAAAAGTGGTCAACCAATATCATGGTTCTAGTATTAAAAGATAGAGATTATTATATACACATATCAACACAAAATTGAAGCAGACCTATGGATCACCATTACCTGAGACCAGCACATTTTAACAAAACCTACCTTTTAAATCTAAATACATATCATGATTTCCTGATGGGGCATCTGAAATTACTACTCGTCCTACAGCACCCATATCACCACTCAAATCTATGGAATCCCCTTCACATTCAACGAGTGCCTGCAACAAACAAAGCGTTTGGTCAAAAACTGTTCTTTTCTTTTCTTTTTTCTTTTTTTTTTGGAAGGGGGGGAGGGGGGCAGCACCAACATTCTATAATGACTGTGCAGAGATCTTGTGCCAGAAAGCTGTAAAGGGATGGAGGGGAACAACCCCATAGCGTCTTATTCACACTGGTTTCATGCTGGCATATATATAGTGGATCCATCTAGGCTTCAACCAGCAATGACCAAGTAAATTCTCAGAGTACTATTGTCCTCTCAACCTTCAACAGTTAAACCTATAAGCTATAAAGAACATAGACCCCAGAGCATACTAAGGACATTGATTATAGTCATTATTCATTGTGAAACAGCACCTTCCTATCCTAGGATCAAACTGCCCAGCAAAGAATTAAGATGAGCTGTCATCATACCTTTGAGCGGTGGACTTTCTCAGAGAGCACCAAAGGCAACCTTGAGGAGGAGACCTACAAAGAATAAATTGCCAAGACATTTCATTAAAACAATGACTAAATGGGCCAGCAGCATAGCTATTAACCACAACTCTTACATGAGGTTCAATATGCTTGTCAGATGTTTCTTCCTCTGCAACTTCCACATTGTCAACATTTCCTATACCATTAACAAATACTACAAGCGTCAAAATCTTAAAAAAGTACATATCTGTGAGAGTTATCTTTGTCATCCATTATGAACAGTTTTAATATTAATCAATATTAGTGCCTCTCTTCTCAAACTTATTACAGACTTTATTACTTTTACAGCTAAAACCATTCACACATTTGTTCCAAGCCCCACCACTTCATACCTTTTCTTTCCATGTTCTCATTTATTTTTTCCTCTTTGACTGGCGTGTGATCGTCTACTTTCAACCGTTTCCTTGAATATTTTTTTTTTGAAGCCTTCTTAGATGGAGACTCTAAATCACTGCCGATAAGAACAACATCAGCACCATTTGCTCCCCCTTGGAACTCAGATGTTTTTTGGTTAGAAGATTTTGCATGATGAATATGATCCTCCATTACAGGGCTATTATCACGACCTGACTCAGAATCTGATGATAACGCCCAAAGTGAATCATTGGGTTCCTGTACAAATAAAATACATTCTTGCCATCAGCAAACAACCAAACAAAAGCAAGCTAGACATATGCTTAAAATCAGCTTAAACCCCGTTAAGTTATAACACCCTTACTCTTTTTGATGCATATGGAGGTCTAGATATAACATTTCAGAAATCTTAGTACATCAAAAACGGTGTGGCTCACTAAATTTCTGGGAGTTTAACTATAGAGGAAAAGTGGAATGCATGGATGGATACTAACAGTGTTCCAAGGAGGGCTAACCGCACCGTATAAAGTAGTGTAACATGTATAGATCTTAAAATCACAATATACAACATAAGTGTGCCTTTCCAAGCAATAGATAGTTCCATTTCCAAAGTAATAAAATCACATTTACCTTAATTTATTTAGTAATATGACGAAAGATACAATGAATGGTGAAGAAAGTGACAGAATAAGTGCCCTCATACTTTACAAACAATCCAGAGACATTAAGTCTGATCTTATTCAAATTAGTGCAGTTGCAAGCTATGTCAATATAAGATGACAAAAACAGTGCTCTGTTACTTTGCAGGCAAGAGAGGTATCTAATCTTCAAACTTCTGCTTCATATTAGTGCACTTGCAAGCTATATGGATGCAGATAAGATCCCTCTTTGTAAAACAATTTTGAAATAAGCAAGGAACCAAGCGAATGATTCCATAAAATTTCCCTTTCTAAAAGTGCTCTCCTACAAAGTGAAATATTTTTGCCATTCAAGAACATGACATGATTTCATAAAATATTCGGTACCAGAGAAAATAAGAGCAATGAGGAAAAGAGTAAACAGAAAATACCCAATGACAGTTGCAGTTCAATTTTATAGATTGTCATAAGGTATCATTCAGCTTGTTTTAGGAAGAACAACAAAATGCATTAAGATTTACCACATGAAAAAGACAAAAGTGGATTCATTTGAATTCTAATTCCCATCACTTGATAAAACTTTGACAAAATTACTTTCTCCTTTGTTCTATGTAGGAATCCATTACAAATGATGCAAGAATATAACTGATTTTCAGCTACTACAACAAAACAAAACTGCGAATGGGATTTAACCAATACATAGTTGTCCCATAAAGATCTGATAAAACTAAAATTACAAGGACAAAAAAAGTACATAAATTCCCCCCCCCCCCCCCCCCCCCCCCCCCCCTTCTTAAGACACAACAAACAATGTGTATCCCATTATTTTCTATATAACTTATTACATGTTTTCTCATAAACTAAACTCAACTCAACCAAGCCTTAATCCCAATCAAATTGACACTCAATGGATCCTCGTCAACTGATGTCTTTTTGTAACTCTAATTATTTAGTTAAGAGTGATCAGATTCTTTCTAATTTACAGGAAAAAAAGTAAAAGATACCTTCTTTTCCAAAGAATTAATAATTGAATACACACAAGATATGTTTTTAAATTTGTTGAAAACGCCCGACAAGTCCAGGATTTCTTAAGATCGCAAGCAGATAAAGTGGAAAAACAAATGTTTTCCACAGAAGTACTCTATTTACATTAATGTTGCACTTATGTTGGTCGAATAAAACATTGGCTTGCTCTATTGTAAATTATTTCTTCAAGAAAATTAAAAATGCCATTGGCTCTTTTCTTGATCAAATAGGCCCCAAAACAAATTTAAAAGAAAAATGATAAGGATCAAGCACAGCCTATTTATAAATGATGACTGTTTGACACTTGATGCAAAAAACTTGAGGAGGTTGGATCCAAAGTCCATTCGCCAAATTAAAGACACTAAGTAGTGACAAGGTAATGCTTCTTACATGAGGCTCTATACGCTTCTCAAGTGTTACTTCCTTGGCAACAGTCTTGTCACTCTCATCCCCTGTATCGTTATTAGAAGACAGTTATGGACCTTCCAGGGAATACATTCAAGGTACAAAAACTTAAAAAAAATATAATGTAATAGGCGGCTACAATCACTATCAAAAGGCTTAAAACTGTAAGTTGATTGTTTTCATTGTAAATTATCAAATATTGTGTGACTTGTCTCTTTAAAGCCTACAAGTTTTAATTCAACATTACAGAAATGCAAATTGTTATCCCAAACCCTAGTATACCTGCTTTTCTCTTCTTGTTGGCTGTATTCTTCTTTTGCTGGGGTGTTTGGTCTTCTACTTTCAACCTTTTTTTCGGAGACTTTGCTTTTGATGGCATATTGGATGGAGACCCTGAACCACTTTCACCAAGAGTTATAGCTTGATTCTTGCCTTTCTTAGTAATTTTAGATGATTTACGTGGAGATGGCTCCTCAACATCAACTCTGTCCTCCCTTGAAGGGCTATCTTTTAGTGAAGACTGAGAATCAGATGATACTGTCAACACTGAGTGAGATGGAGCCTGGTCAATGAAGCAAGATTTACAATTAGCACCCATACAAAAATGAAGGTGAAAGGGTGGTGTAATAGCTGCATTATCGAGGGTCAAACATAAAGATGGACAAAAGCAAACAATTTGATGATTCCCCCACCTTACAATTTTAGCAAGCCCGAGGGCAACCAATTATGTGAATATAATCCAATTACTTACAAGGAGTCAAAAGGATAATAATGCGGTGCAAGATAGTACAGAAAGATTTTGAGGCATCAGACCCAAAACTGATGAGTAATTTTAACTTCGGACATTCTGCAAGAGCTACCCAGAAAAGCATGTAAATATTATATACCCACAAACACGTGCCAAGAATACCTTACACCAGAAATCTTTAAAGGTGTAGCTCTTAAAATTATTTCCTGCATTATCAAAACATGACTGACGAGCCTACCTAGTACTAGTACCTACCCCTCTAGCATCTACCACAACATTGTCATCAACCACAATATTTGCATCGTCACTGACACTTTTTGTTCACCAAAACAAAATAAAGAGAGATTCATACATTTCTCAACCATCTCGTTCATACATGTATCGCGTGAAAACTCTCCATTTTCCACCTTAAGCTCAGAAATAAACGGCTCCAACCTTAAGTTGCACAATAAGAAATGTATTCGCTTCTTCAAATTTATCATTCCAATTCACTATTACCCTATAAAAATCTAAATGGAATTGACCCCATGACAAATGGTGACGAGTATTGACTAAAAATTACCTGGAAAGAACGCAACCAATCCGGAGATTCCTCCCTCGAGCTGCTCATTTTAGCCTTTTATGCCAAACCACAACCAAATAATCCGGTCCGTTTTCCGTGCCTGCTTCAATATAATCTAATTCAAGCAAATAAACACATTAATTAACTAAAAAAACATACGTAGAAATATGGCATACAATACATAACTGATTGGTTTTTCCACAGTTAAGAGTAAAAACTGAAATAACGGAGGAAAAACAAAAAAATTTAAAATAAAACAAAAAGGAAATCTCCCTGATTTTATTTTATTTTATTGAAATTAGAAATGTAAGTAAACTTAGAAGCGGCTTATTGATCTGAAAAACGTGTTGAGAATCTAGGTAATGTTGCCAATACCACTTTGACGCTAAAACTATGCCCTAACCTTCCAGAAAAGGAAACACTTAGCATCGAAGTTAGGAGAACCATGAAAATCAGGGGGACTAAAAAAGGTAATATTTTGAAGTGAGGGATCGAAGTATTACGGAAAATACAGTGGCCGATTGTGCACGAATCAAAGAGCTCCTAGCTTTGTCTATGGCAGAGACTTTTGGTGACTGAAGAGTACTGTAGAGCGAAATGGAATACGCGGGACAAGTTTCTTCGGCGCGAGATTGTTTGTTTGCTTGGGTTACGCTATTCCAAGACACGGATGGGACTTGATTCTATTTTTAACCCGTATTAATTAAGCTCGGATTTAGCTTAGGCGCGATAAGAAAAATTATGCGGTCTTAATTTTTTTTTAATCCTCTATATTTAATTTTAATTTTAATCTCTCTTTCTCAAGAAAATTTGAAATTAAATCTTGAAAAAATTATCACTTTATAAACTTATTTATATTTAGAAAAAATGGTAAATGTTAAAATATTAAAATTCTTAAAATTTAAGAAAAATTTGCGTAGTTAGAGTGTACGAATTATAGAGGATTTGCATCCCACTTAATTGATAAACTTATTTTTTTTAGATTAAAATTTTTGTAGTGCGAATAGTGACAATATTGATTTCACCGCTTGTTTATCTTGTTAACGCGACAGTATTAATTAATTATTTTTTTAATAAGTTTTGACTTAAGGACCGTTTAAAATTGTCGCATTGAAATAATAATTGAATAAAAGTGTAATTTATAATATTAAGATAGTTAAAATTATATATAATATGAGTGATGATATACTATATTTTTATTTTACATCATTGTCGTGGCAGTTTTAACTAGGAGTATCTTCAATAATTTTTCGTATCCAACAGAATAGGCAAAATAGATTTTTTTTTTCTTATAGTGTGAATAGTAAAAGCATCCTCCCCCTCAATTCCTCAATCTTGTTCTTGGTGTTGGAAACAACTCCTTAAACTTAAGAATCTTGCTAAGAGGTTTTTAAGTTTTAAGGTGAGAGATGGAAGAAATATTTTTCTTTGGTTGGATGTGTGGCACCCGGATGGATGTCTTTTCGATAGCTATGGTCCTTGGGTCATTTATGATGCTGGTAGCTCATTGAATGCTAAACTTTCTACTATTATCCGTAATGGTGATTGGTTTTGGCCTTTTGCACGATCGGATAAAATTGTTGAGTTGCAAAGTAAGCTTTTTGAGGTAGTTATTGGAGAGGTTGATCAGCCTATTTGGAATTGTAAGCAAGGGTCCTATGTTTACTCAACTACTTGGGAAGCAATTAGGCAAAAAGAGTGTGAAGTTCAATGGTGGCAGATTGTTTGGCATTCAGTAGCTATTCCTAAGCAAGCTTTTATGTTGTGGCTTGCTTTTAAAGATGCTATGATTACTATAAGTAAATTGTGGAAATGGGGCTTTATGGGTGATTGTCTTTGCCCTTTTTGTCGAGGCTGTTTGGAATCTAGAGAGCACTTATTCTTTGAGTGTGGTTTCAGTTTTCGTATTTGGATGAATCTTTTATCTCTTTGTTTGGTGACTGGGCCAAAAAGATCTTAGGAAGACATTGAAAAATGGTGTATAGTTGAGCTGAGAAATGATAGTTTGTGGAGTAGATTGTGCATTTTAAGTCTGGGTGCTACTGTATATAATTTGTGAAAACATAGAAATGATATTTTACATGGTAATGCTCTTATCTTTGAAGAGAGAATTTTTACTAAGATCAAGTGGGAGATTCGGGTTCGTGTCATTGCCAAGGGTCCTTATAAACGTTCATCTTTGAATCTTCATCTTGCTGATTTGTGGAATCTTCATGGCATTTTTTTGTAGTTAGCTGCTTGTATTTGATTTTTGCAGGTTAGAGGTTGTATTTGTTGAGTGGTTTTGTTTGAGGCCTGATGGTTTTGGGCGTGATCCTTTTGCCCTGTGATTAGCTTGTACCTTTAGGTGTGATTATTTAGTGTTTGGTTTATAAAGTTTTTTTGATTTATCCAAAAAAATAGTAAAAGCATCTCCAACGTAATAGACAAATGATTCATAATAATTAAATTTAACTATTATGAGCTATTTTTCGTCTCCAGCAGAATAGGCAAAATAAATTTTTTCCTTCAAGTGTGAATAGTAAATAGACTATTTTGCCTATTCACTATTCACAATACAAAGAGTTTTTTATTTTTATTTTTTCTCTCCCTATTTTTTTTACACTTTTTTTTCAGATAAAATAATATTTAAATGCAAATAAAGAGTAGAATAAAGAATTTGTTGGAGAGAATATAAAAAAAACAGTAACTAAAATGGAGAATTGTACTTTTTCAATAGTTACTTTAGCTATTATGATTGAAGATGCTTTAATTCTTCAATTATTTTTGTTGAGAAACGTTAAAAATTACTTTTTTATTTTATATTTATCCTATAATACTGGCATGTCATTCTCAATTAACTCATTTAATCGGTCAATGTTATATATATATATAAGTTTATTGGAAATGACACATTATTATTTATTGGTGTGAAATAGTTGCGAAATCAAAACGTGGTTTTTAATATTATTTTTTTAATAATAAATGTTTCAAAGATTAGTTTGTGAGATAATTATAAAATGAAAATGTAAATTTTAACAGTAAATGTTGTTCCTTTCCCCTGATTTGACTCCAGCTCCAGCTAAAGATAAGGGGATGGCCGGATGGGTAGTGTAGCCGTGTAGGTCAAAAAAAAAAAAAAAAAAAAAAGGGGAAATAAAAGAGAGAGAAATAAGAACAAAGCCCTACTGTAATCGTTTATCCAGAGTCCTTTTATAGTGTCATCGACTCGGCAGCGGCACCAGAAGCAGCAGAATCAAAATAGACGAGGAATCTGAAAATGGAGCAAGGAAAACAGGGAGTGGTGGTGGCGAAGCTGATGCCGCAGCAGAACCCAATAGAGCAAATACAGGCTCGGTACAAGGAGTTGGAGGCTGGGTTCAGGGGCTGGCTGGCCAAGCAGTCTCTGCCGGTGGAGGCCGCCGTGGTGACAGCCACTAGCGCCGCCCAGGGTGCTGCCATAGGCGGCTTCATGGGCACTCTCACCAACGACTTGTCGTCCTCTCTCCCGACCCCTCCCCCCCAGACCAACCCACAAGCTATGGCCTCTTTCAAGCAAGCCCAGGTTGGTCTCGCTCCTTCTTCTTCCTTTTTCATCGGTTGCCTTCTTGATTATTTCGATTTCTAGATTAGGGTAAAGTTTGAAAGAAACCGAATGATTATAGTTTGAAGTTTTGGGTTTTGTTGAAAAGCTGGATTTTTGTCATGGGTGTAGATAATTGTAGCCATATTATGAAAATTGTGGTTTTATCCATCGACTTAAAACTGATTTCGTGGTGAGATTCTTGTCTAACCATATGAAAAAAAGTTTCTAGCTACAAGTAGTTCGTAAAATTTGATTTTTGCTTGGCATTGTAAAAGCTTCTGATTAATTGGAATAGTGAGGGTGTTTAATAGATTGAGGGGTTTATTTGTATATAAGAAAGCAGGATCTCATTGATGTATGAGAATTGGTTTACTTTGATTATAGGCTCTTTCCGGGGGTCCGTTTGTACAAGCCCGCAACTTTGCTGTGATGACAGGTGTCAATGCTGGAATATCCTGTGTCCTGAAACGACTGAGAGGCAAAGAGGATGTCCAGTCTAGGTAAGCTTTCATTAGCATTCCTTGTTCTCCCACTTCTTCCTGCTGTAGTTTTTATAATTTGCTAAACTAAATTAGATGGGATTTGGGCTTCGGCGACTTGGTTTATTGGTAGAGATACTTAATTACTTTCATGTAGTGTCCTGGCTTGATCTTATTACAATTTTTACCGCTTCCCATCTTTCAGTTTATCTTAGCAGCCAATGTGGAAAAGTTGTTTGTATTTTGTTGAGAAAATTTGTACTGTCGGTGGTCTTCTTGTTGTGGAAGTATCCCAATCTTGTGAGCAATGCACAAATGTTGACAATGATGCTGCTGAGATCTACATATCCCTCATTTTGGCCATTATGACATAAATGAGAGATTTTATGTTTAGGCCATGTGAGGGGAGATGAAGGGGGGGAAGCCCCAAAAAATTCACCTGAAGTTTTTGTTTTAGCATCCAAGTTACTTCAAATATTTATTTTTCATCATACTTCCCCTGCATCCATCCTTGATTAGGATGATTGAATTTCTTATTTAATTCATAAAAGGTTAATGTGTAAATTTAGTTATTAGATTAGCAAATACATGAAAATATCTCAACAAAGAAGTACAATGAATGAAAATAACCACCTTCTGTTACTTTTGAAGTACCTTTCTTCTTCACTAGATAGAATGTTTTGTTCCCCTTCCAAAAAAATAGAAGAAAAAAAAGAATGTTTTATTGATTACTCTTGCAGTATAGATAGACTGGTTCAGCACAATAAATGTTATGTAGCTTTTGTTGTGGTTGTTTTCGTTGATAGGTACAAAATATTTTGCAGAGTTTAGAAATTAAAATCATATTATTCACATCAGAAGCTGACTTAAGTGATAAATATAGGCATGCCAACCTCCATTAATTCAACTCATCTGTAGATAAATTTTTCTGATGGTTCTAGGATGTCTAAAGTGGCAGCAGCTACAAAATTTGTTTATCTATGGTGAAAAGAAATGTAAGCCTTTACACTATTTGATATTACCTATTACCAAAACTCATTATTTTAGACAGGAGCAGATTATGTTTTGGCACACTCTAACATGGCCTAAGAAACTTGTGTTGTGTCCTATTATCGTATTAGATTTCAATGAGATGCTAAAATCTTTGGATGTGGTTTTGGTCCAGCTAACCCCTATATAGTCTAGCCGGAAGGTCATAACTTACCTACACCTGTTTGATTTATGTGAAATATGTTTATTTTGTTCTTGGGTCTAAAATAAAAAAAATCATGAGTGGAAATGTTTTATGCTTAAATCTGTTTGTTGGCTCTTCAATTTATTTGCGATTCCATTTAGCACGTATTTTCCAAACAGTTTTTTTTCCCTCTGTCTCTCTTCAAATTTGATGAGGATACAATCGTTAAAACCTACTTTGCCAATATTTATATTTGCCCATTCTAACGTGCTATTAGACTTGAACAGTGAGAATGGATGACAATGGGATGCACTGGCTAGTTTAAAAATATCTGGTAGCAAATCTGCATTGTTCCTCTATAAATAACTCTGACAGAAATCAATACACATGTATTATAACTTTATATTTTAATTTTTCAAATCAAGATATGGTCTTCTTGTTTTTTGAATTCTGAGGGAAATTGAGGATTCTACTTATTTGAAATTGATACTAGAATCTTCTAAATGTATATTTGAAGACATCCTTGGATAGTGATACAAATAAATCTTGCCGTCCAAACTTTGATGTATCGAAAAAAAAAAAGTATTGGAAATGGCTCATTTATCTTGATTGGATGGTTTTCTCTTGTGATTTGGGGTCTTAGATTTGACTTGGGGTTAATTTCCTTAAAATTTGGGGGGTCACTGATCAACATAGTGTTATGTGTTATCATCATTTTTGTTCCATGTACTTTTCATTGCAGCATGGTGGCAGCTTTTGGTTCTGGAGCCATGTTTTCAATTGTGAGTGGCATGGGTGGCCCAAATCTGGCAGGAAATGCAGTCACTTCTGGCCTCTTTTTTGCTCTTGTTCAAGGTGGACTTTTCAAGGTGAGCATTAAAAGGAAGGAATTTATCATTTCAAGAGTAGTTCAAGTTCTACAATGATACTTGTTTTCTAGTCTGTAACTGTCAATGACTGCAATGCAAGCCATGGATGTTGTAGAATTTACATCGTCATAGCCACAAGCGGACACTGTACATGTCATTTATGAATGAATTTTCTTGTGGTTCCCTGATTTTAGTCTAATATTGAGACGAGTCTATGGTAGGGTAAGAGTTCTGACATTAGTTGGGGGGCGGATTAAGGGATGCAGTTATATGAGGCAATCTATGGTAGGGTAGCACCCCTTCAAAATTGATATAGAACCACGAACTTACGTAGAAAATGATGGGTGCATTTGATTTTTTTAGACCTCCAATATGTTATTGGCCTCTTCTATGGGTGATAACAAGTAAAGAATATGAAAAGTTGCTCATCTCATCAAGAAAATGCATTAAATGTTTTGCTGCTATCTATGACCATAGTTTTCATGTAATATATATATATATATATATATATGAACAACAATGTTGCGATGTTGCTTAATTCTCAATGTGGATTGAAGTGAATGGTTTGAATCAAGTCATGGTCTCACAAGTTGATGCAGAATGGGTGACAATGGGGCAACACCCCATCTCAGATTTTGAATTGTTATTTTGTTCTATTGGTGCTTACGTAAATATGCTGTGCATTTACCACATGGTTATGCAGGTAGGGCAAAAGTTCTCTTCACCACCAGTTGAAGATATTTTCTATAATAAAACAAGATCCATGTTGCATAACCTTGGCCTCCAGAATTACGAGAAGAATTTCAGAAATGGCTTGTTAACGGACAGCACGTTGCCTCTACTCACTGATAGGCAAGTAATTGGATTTTCATCTTCCTATATTCTAAAATATTTTTTACCATCTTCCTAAATGATTATAGCTTAGCCATGTATTTATGTTGTAATGGGCCTGACTGGCCGTGATGCATTTCAGTGCTCTTAGAGATGTGAAAATCCCTCCTGGACCAAGGCTTCTCATCCTTGATCACGTTCAGAGGTCTGACCCGTGATGTCTCTTCTTAATACTTTCCCTTGAATTTATATATTTTTTTGAATTTATATTCGTCTCACCTTTGATTATTATCTTTGACTTCAGGGACCCAGAGATCAAAGATAGGCGAGGAAGTGGTCGTTGAGGATCTACTGTCAATCTACTTTGCTGCAAACTATTTTTTACCTGTTAAACCTTAGAAAACATACGGGTCTTTTGTTTTAAATGAGAAGATTTCATTTTTGTGGTCTATGACAGATTAAATTCTGCCCGAGTAGTTTGATTTTATTGATGCTATAAATTGGCTCAAATGATACATACTGTTATGAGCTAGGACGTGGCATTTTGGGTAGTATGTGCTGATTATAGTTGCTATTATTATTACTATCTGATAACTGAACGTGTTACCCCAAGGAGTAGCTTGAAGAGTTGGGGATCGCGTTTCATGAAGTAGAGGTCATTAGTTCACATCTCATGTTTCCTCTTGGGCCAATTACTTTTCAACATGACTACTCTTTAAGCCGGATGCCGTTAAAGCAACGGTTATAAGTGCCCTATATTTAACAGTAAAAGCAGAAAGATAGAGAGAAGAAAGTAGAAATGAAATGAGAATGACACAGCAAACTGATTGGGACTGCCTTGTGTTTACATAAAGATTGAATCAACTGGTTGTAGTTTGTCAGTTTTGGTGGGGTTTGAAGGGTTTAAGGTGGGGGAGCAGATTGATGGCTTTGGGGGAAGTAAGTGGAGGTTGTAGACATAATATGGCAATTATGCTGTAGTCTGCTTCTTGAGGCAGGCTTTCTACGGTCCTTAAATAGTACACCTAGCATATGGGAAATCTATTTGGTTGGATGGTTTCTGTCGAAACTTCTATAGAATGATTGAGGTATGTCCTCCAAGAGGTTAGTCTCTTACACTGAAATGTATGCATCTTAATTCTTAATGCCCCTTTCTATTTTTTTTTGTTTATATCAATTTTTGCTAGGTGAATGTCACAAGCCAGGCGCCGTGTTTTTTTTTTTTTAATATATATTTTAGATGTATTTGATGTCATTCTCATTCTCATGTACATTTTTTTAAAAAAAAAATTTACCATTGAATGTGGAATCTATAGATTCAATGATGAATTTACACCTCTTATACAGAAATGGACGAGATATGTACGAGAATGAAAACAATTTTTTTTTTTTTTTTTTTCCTTCTGAGTGATGTTGAAAATCACACTTTTATTCTACTACTATTTCACCTTGTTGATGTGGCATTGTCAACCAACTTTTAGATTTTTTTTTTTCTTTCAAAAAAATTCTACATATTACACTAATTACACCTCCATCTATTAGGCTAATGTGGTTGTGCTTATCGGTCATGAAAATTTTATTAATTTTTTTTAACAATGGTTGATAAGCCATCCCTAATGAAATGGGATTGTAGTATGTAGGCAGTACTCTTTATTTTTTATAAGGGCTGAATTTTATTTTTTTATATAGGTCCTAATTAACACATTCTTATCTTATAACTATCTCACAATATTAATGTGACAATCTTAATCAATCATTAATTTTTTTTTAAAATAAAAAATAAAAACTGATCTAATGGTTAATTGAGATTACTACATTAACATTGTAAGATAATTTATATGATAAAAATATAACTTTTAACATTATTTTTCTTTTTTATGGATACTTGGGCCAAGGAAGTGCGTGTATGCTGTCATACCACCATTGCCAGCTTGTCATTGAGGACAAGCAAAAAGTGAATTAGAGTAAAATTTATTTTTTTTTTTGTTGGAAAGAGACATGCCCACACAAATAAACACAATGAGAAGCTCTCTCACAATTACACACTCGAAAGTGTGAGAGTGCTGTAAAAAATGATTAAACCATTTTATTTGGTCAGCTAAGCTGAAATCACTTTCAAGTTGACCAATATTTTACATTTTACATTGCGGTAAACACTAAAAAATAAAATAAAATAAATAAATAAATAAAACATTTTCCAAAAACTTGATAATTTCAGCAAACCAGAAGACAACCCATTCGGCAATACTGCACTGCTCGGTACAAATATTTCGTTCCTTCCAATTCCTCGTGACATACAACTGAAAGACCCACTTTGATTAGGTGTTAAATAAATAGAACCCACCAGTATAAAAGCTTCAGCCACCCAACGTACAAACAATCCACCCTGCTAAAAATTATACAACAGGAACTATAAAGAATGCCAGACAAGCGAGTAAAACCAGCAAAGAAAACGGCATTAGCAACCCCCTATCCGGCTGTAGGATCGTTTATCACACCCAAGAAATCATCTTTTATGGTACCAATGCAGAACTGCAAAAAGAGGAAATACAATTAGATAAGCAACATGTGAACAGCAGCTCAAATTCAAATTCATAATATGCTCAAATCAAATAGTCACCAAATATTTTCCTCTGCGGGGTCTTTCCACTCCTAAGAAATCATTAACCCTATTCACTTCAAAGTAATTTTAATAAATACCCAATACCAAATAAAATTTTTTCAATTCAGACTTAATTTCATTGAAATTGTGGGGTGGCTTCAATGATAAACCTAAAAGAAAATCAGCGAAAAACAAAATAGAAAACGGCAAGAGCCTTAAATTCTTAGTAGGCAAGATTTGATCCTAAGGTCAAACTCTCCACCCTTTAACCACTGGAACCAGTTCCCAAAATCATGACAAGATCTTCAACCGAAAAGTTTGTTCATGATGAGAATCCGTAGTGTAGAAAATTACAATGGCAGGTAACCAGAATAAGTGAAGTAATGAAGCCAAGGCAATAACATCACTCTTGCAAACATACATTTTTGAGAAACGCATTATGTTTTACCATGCATGCTTTAAAAGGGTTTTTGCATCAACCCCAAAGCATTCCATACACCTATGTTGGATACAACCCGTATCCTTACTCCACCCATTAGTAATAGAGGCAGGAGATACTATTTGGTGCAAGGACTAAATGGCACAAGAGCCACTAATGTCGGGACAACATAACATGGTATTTCAAAAAATTTACACTCAACAACTACTGAATAATTAAATAACTGAATTGCTAGCCATGCAGCTATATATGCCTTTATATTTTTAAGTTGGATTTTTTTTTTCTTTCTTTTATTGGTAATTTACACAAACCCCAAAAGGTTCTTAAACTCACAATCTCACCATTTATCCCCTTTTCCTTGGGGGAGGAAGTGCCATTTTGATTAAAGCTTATTCGCATTTTGATCTTGTATTTTTTGAAAGAGAATTTTGGTCAAATCAATCGAATGAGCTGAATTTTACGCCCACTACAAGAAAACGGCAAGTTGATTAGGCTTCAAAAACGACAAGAAGATAGAAAAGGGCATACAATTTCTGTAGCATCAACTTGAGTCCCAATTATCTTCAAGCGCACTTCACTATCCTTCTGTATCTTAACCTGAAGGGGACCAAGATATCAATTTCAAGCATACAATTCTAAACTAGATATTTAATAAGTTTCTTCTGAAAATAAGTTGAAACTGAGGCTTACTGATCCATCCGAAGTAGTATAATTTGGCATATCTCCAGATTGGAATTCCATATCATCAGGTATCAACTAAAACAAAGAAAGGATATCAATAAATAGCAATAACCAAAGCAAATATAATCACGGATTGAAACAAGGGGGAACAGGAACTCTAACAAGCTTCGAGAACCAATAAACTGGGATTCATACAAGATGAGAAGCCTTAAATCACATATATGGTGGACATATGAAATCAGCTCCTCTGGTTGGGCTGTAATTTTCAGGTACAATTTAGGGAGAAAAGGAAACAAAAATACCCATTGTAGCTAGAGAGCATACATCAAAAAAAAAAACAAAGAAATAAGTAAACAACTACCCGGCTCACAGTCACCGTGACACTAAAAAAGAGAAGAAAAAAAAATTGAAGTGCACCAAGAGACATAATATAAACACAGGCATACCATTCCTCAGGCTGCAACAATATATGAATGAAAAGTAAAACTTACATGGTTTGAAACAAAAATTTGAACAGGCCCGGCTTCGGCAAAAAATCCCATCTGTGACAATTTCACGTAGTTAAACATTTTTTTTTTTTTATGAATTAATAAAACTGCAATTATGATATGGGGCATGTTATTTAAAAATAAATAAATAAATAAATAAAAAAAATCCATATTTGCAGATTCATAACATAGATCAAATCATCAGATAGGTAAAAGAAAAGGAGGAGGAAATGCATACCTTGTTCACCATACTTACAACAGCCTCTAAAATCTCCCCTTTAAATGGTCTGAATACAACACATTGGTACTTCACCGGAAATGACACAAACCCTGTCCCATCACGAATCAACCCTTTTCCAATGTCCTCTATGCCCGTTATTGCCACCACAAACCCATGTCTACCACTGCATAAGAGTTGAAAATCCTTCAATGGTGCAAATGTGCAATCCCTCCAATATGTTGGGTAACAGTGAAGACACCTTACCAACCCTTTGTTTTTGCAGAAAAACTTTTGCTTTGAATGATTTTATTGCACAGAATTGGATTTTCTCTTGTATTACATTACTGTTATAGCAAACAATTTGCTATACACGATTTGGTTCGGGGGATTTTGGCCCTATGGAAGCGCAATTCCAAAACCCAACCGGATTCAAATGAATCCGTTTCCTTTCTTTCTTTCTTTCTTCTTTTCCTATTAATTTGTTTTCTTGGAAACCATACGCAGTATGATTAAAAATAAACGTTTTGACTAAACCCATGAAACCAAAAACTTTTCCAATCCACTTTCTAAAGAACCCAAAAAGAGGAAACAAAATTCTCCTTTTAAGTAGGGGCTGTTCAGTTTTCTAAGATTAGCTTTTACTAGGTTTTCTAGGGAACCAAACACCAAAAAAAAAAAAAAAAAAAAAACCTTGAGGGTACCAGACCTGCAGGTGCCCTCGACATCTTTCATGAGCTTGGCAACGAGGTTCTCGCGGAGGTTGCGGCCAAAGTGGCGCGGGTGTAGCTGCATGTTCCGCTCCAGTACTATGTGGAAGAACATCTTCTCTTTCTCTTTCTCTTTTGACGCACGAGCAGCGACAGGACCCAAACCTACAGATGGTTCGTCTCTCGATCGGCGCCACTTATACGGTTATACCCCCAACCACTAGATGGGCGCGCCACTCAAGCCCACTATTTCTGTTAATCTGGGCTGGAACATGATGGGCCCAAACGAACCGAACCCAATCCGGGCAAATGGGTTACAAAAAAAATGGACCGGGACATTTAGTCCATGTCACTATTCCTACATCCAGCATTTGATGGAATAATTTTTGAGAGTTGGACCCAGCCAATTCCTATACCAAAACCAATGTCCGGTCCAAACTTAGCTATTTATTTAAAATAAACTGCCCAAATTTTGTCACGCCATACAATATGTTCAAACCTAAAACATTTCTCTCTTTTCAACGGTCGACAAACCTTACCTTCGCCTTGATCATCATCACCGTCACATTGCCACTATAATCTTCTACCACCACTAGGGATGGTCGATTAACCCCCCTTTTAGTTGAAGTGGTTGAATCTCCTTAAGGTCAGAAAAGGTTGTTTGACCACGTACACTACATACAATTTGGGGGTGACTAAACCACCACTATTGCTAAGATGAATTGTTTGGCCAATCCCCTCGCCTTGATCATCATCACCGTCACATTGCCACTATAATCTTCTACCACCACTAGGGATGGTCGATCAACCCCCCTTTTAGTTGAAGTGGTTGAATCTCCTTAAGGTCAGAAAAGGTTGTTTGACCACGTACACTACATACAATTTGAGAGTGACTAAACCACCACTATTGCTAAGATGAATTGTTTGGTCAATCCCAAGACTAATTGGAGTTGGCAGGCCACCCCAAGTGACAATAGTGGTGGAAAATTATAATGGCAATGCAACCAAAAAGGTAACAGATAACGTTAGTCATAATAAAGGTAAAAGTCAACAACCGCCAAAATAAAAATGGAAAAAATTATTGAGATTTTGAAAAAGGTGACAATAGCGCTAGTCACAATAAAGATAAAAGTTGGCGATCGCTAGATTTGAGTTTTTAACGTATTGTATGACATGACAGAATCTAAGTAGTTAATTTTAAATGGTCGGTCCATATTTAAGCTTATTGCATCCTGTGGTTAGGGCCAATTTCTCCTCCTTTATCTTTAAATATCTCATCCTTGATTTTTTTTTTTTTTTTAATTACTAGAATGTGCTTATAAGGTCAATCTCCGTGGGCTGTGGGATTATCGTTGGATGTTAATCTTTCATTAGCATGTCCGCTTCGGTGACGGTCTATCTCCGTAGAGGGGGGGGGTGTGTTTACGCGCGTAAGGGATTTGACAATTATTTGTCGGCAAATAAAAGCAGATAGATCATTAGATCGAAACATTTCTTATATTTCTCCGTACTCCCTTACTTTTCGATGCCATGCCTTTTCAAACCCAATTGTATTACCCGGTTACCCCCAAGACTTTTGGGTCAGGTCCGTTGAAAAAATACAAGATAGCAAATTTTGATTCCCACTGCTGTACTTTTCCTTCCGGTGAAAGAACAGAGGCGTGACCGGGCTATATCGGCCACGACGTATTAATTGGCACGGTCCCCTTTCGGCTTTCACTTTTTGAGTTTTGACGTGTCCTTTATTTCGGTCTCTTTCTCATTTTATCACTTTTGATTTTGTGTGATCCAAATTCTTCGATCCCTTTTTCTACGCCCTCTATTGTCCATTGTCATCCATCTCAGAATTTAGGGAGTCCAAATAACACGCCAAAGAAAGTTCTAGATTATCAAACACAGACGACTCATCCAATCAAAACCCAAAACTAAGCACAGATATCGAGAACAACCAATATTCATGTTCTCAATAGTGTTCGACTCGATCTGGTGATTCAGATCTTGAGGTACATATCATAACAATCTATTTAATTAACACTATATAAACAAAAAAAAGAAAAAGAAAAAAGATTTTCAAGTTTCAATTCTTTCCACATGTACGTACACCCGGCCACAGCCAGAGATGAGTACTGGTAAAGACAGGACTCAAGAACGAACGGAAGGAGGAGAAGGGGAGGGGAGGTGGGCCCGGGAGAGTTGGTCGACGAGGGAGAGTAGGCGGGATTGGTACTCGCGCGCCTCGTGGACGGCCTCGGCCTCGAGCTCGCCGAGCTGGGAGCAGAGGCGCTCCTCCGCCTCCTCGGCGACTCGGAGCCTATCCCACGCCCTCTGCAGCTCCTTCTTCATCTGCTCCTCCCTCTCCTGGCTCTTCCTCAGCTCCTTCTCCAGCTCCTCGTTCCTCTTCCTCAACGACGTCGCTTCCTCCTCTCCGCTCTCACTGCTCCTCCTCCTTCCACCATTCCCGTCTCCGAAAACACCCATTATTCCAAACGCTCTCTCTTTCTCTCTCGCTGTAAATTATATGCCAAGGAGAACTCTATATTTCGATTGGCTCTGGTTTTGCCTTCCTGGCCTTTGAGCCGTTGTGTGTTTATATAGAGGCGGATTGGCGGAAACCCGAGTGTCCAGGTTCAATGTATCTAGTCCTTTTCTGGATTTCGTTACTGTTCTACTGCTTACGCATTTGCCTTGCTAACCGCTTCTTCTATTTTTCTTTTTTTTCTTTTTTTTATTTGGTATTTTAATATGTAAAAGAAAATGACTTTAATCAGCTTATAAATTATGAAACAATTAACTCATCAATTTCTATCTCACTAATTAAAAACTATAAAATAATTTCGGGATCACAATCTACAACAATTAGCTGTTCAAATTTTTAAAGTTGGTATAAAATTCATTTACTCCAACAAGTGGCCCAACAGTCTAACATTTATTTTGATAAATGAATTCCTGAAAAATACAATTTAAACAAATAATTACTGAAAATCTCTACCCTTAATTTTATATTAAAAAAAGGAAAAAATGGTCTGACCTCGTACATGTAATAACAGTAATATACTAACATATTCAACGTGGAAACACGGATGTTGGACAAATTGAAAGGTTGTTGGTTGCGTTAAGCAAATAAAATGGGAATCGAATTCTATTGGTTGGTTACTATCACGGTATCACTACTATCACTGGCAATAAACGGCAGCGCCAAGGTGAATCCTTACTGTTATTTCGTTAATTGATTAAGATGTTCTGTAATTCTTAGCAACTGTATATCATACATAGTTTTTTAAATCTCAATTATTCTTTTAAATTAAATTACTAAAATTCTATTATATCAATATTTACTATTTTCAAAATATAACAATGATAGATAATAATTGATAAATGTGATAAAATATTAATCATTTAATATAAAAATAAAGATCTCGACCTCCAATCACGTTTTTGATATACTTTGTTTAGATTTGAATTCAGTGTGATTTGGTATTATTTAGTATTGAGATAATAGTTTTTTTTTTTTTTAACCAAAAACTCACTTCCCATTAATAATAATAAAAAACCCCCCACAAGATTAAAAGGTTGGAACAGCAAATTTCCTACAAACAATACCATAAAGGAAATAAGGGACTTCTTCCAACGACATAGAGTCTCTAACATGGGCAGAAGCTGTTTTACGTAAAACGTGAGCTGCCGTATTAGCTTCCTTCCTTGTATGAATCACTCTAAAGGACCGAACTGACATCACTTCTTATTTGATTCCCTCTATAAAATGACCAAATTTACTCCAATTTGAAAGATTTGTGAAAATCGCTGTGACTATTTGCATTGTATCGTCTTCCAATATAATATCAAACAATCCAATTTCCATGGTAAACCACTCCACACGTATTGTTGCCCAAGCCTTGGCCATAGTCGAATCCATACAAATGATTGGGTGGTGCTATCGGCAGCCAAACCTCTACCCTCACAATCGCGTTCAATAATCCCACCGCCAATGTACCCCTTTCTTAAGAAACAAAAGTTATAAGATGGTTTGTGTAAATTAAATTTATTGTTGTTAATGTAGAATATGCATGTAACGTTCAGACTATTTCTCTATAAATAGAGTATTGTATACAATTAAATAAAGATGTAGTTAAAGAAAAGATTTTGACGTGTGAATGTAGGTTATAGGCTGAACCACCATAATTCTTTGTGTCTCTCTTTCTTGTTTTCATCTCTGTCCTACTTAATATGTGATCTTACACTTATAAAAAAAAAAAAAAAAATGTGATCTTACACTTGGGACAAAGTTCAGTCCAAAAAAACATTGAACTGAGTCATTTTTTTGGCGTAGGTTCAGTTATTGTATGGTTTTTATCGATCACTGTTTTAATTACTATGGGACATTATTGTTGGAGCTCCCACCCTCCTTTAATGAAGTTTTATATTACTTTTTTTTAACAAAAAAAAAAAAAAAAAGAATTATTTACGAAATACTTTAAATTCGTGACACCCAAAGTGCGCTTCAACTTTTGTTGATGGGTCAACTCCCATACGAGTGCGCTTTCGCATTTGCTTTGCAGTGTTTCTTCTATTTACTCCTTTTTTTATTTCTGATTGGTTATTTTAATTAATATCTATCTTCTACTTCTTTGTTTTTTTTTGAATTTATTATCTATCTTCTACTTTTCTTTATTTATTTGAATCGGGTAAATATATCATAAATTCTTGAGTCAACGCGCGATTTAAAATTAATCTCACTTTTTAAAAATCAATTTTTATTTCATTATTTTTTCACAGATTTGAAATTATTCATTACATGAGTTTTTCGTTCAAATTTTTTACATCCGATAGTGCCACATCAATCTTTTTTTTTTTTAGCTACATTACCTTAAACTATTATATTTCTTGTGTTTTATAAATTAAAATATAAGAAATCATTTTTTAAAAAAAATAAAAGAATTTTTTTTTTAAAAAAAAAAGATAACCTAGGCATCTCCACCATTGGCCACCCCAATAGTGGTGGTGCCCCCTTTGGAAATGCCAAAGGTGGTCGGGGGTGACTGGTATATAGTCAGTCATGGACAAGAATGACTCGCAGCTAGGAACCTTCAAACATAATTAAAGAAGTTGTAGAAGTCACAAGAGTTTGAACGCGGTTACACGGCCATATATAGTGGCCGGTTCGTTTTCCTCACCTTCTTTAATTATTGTGTTTGGTTGCTTACAAAATGAGAAAAGTTTTAAAAAGTAGTTATTTGGTTTGGTGTTAGATGATTTTTGGTTCCAACCCATTGTCGTCTGTCTCTAGTTCTCACACCTAGAAACTCTAGTCACCCTTCTCAGAAATTTCTTTTTCTCGTAAATTGTCACAAATACCCTCTTGATGTTCCTCTTTGTAGGGTATCAATGGCCTACAGATCGATCTCTCGAGAAAGAAGAAGAATATGTAGAACAGGAACAAGAAGATACTCAACATTATGGTCATCATTGATTATGATTATGATAAGAGTCGCCGCCGATGAACCTGGATCTGTTCTCAGGAAAGACCTTTTTTCAAAAAATAAAAAATAAAATAATTAAAAGAATAATATTTTAAATTGATATTGTAAAAACTAACCGATATCAAAAATTTAGACGAAAAACTCACCAAATAATTCATTTTAAATTCGTGAAAAAATAAATGAGTAAAATTTAATTTTTAATAAATGATGAACTAATTTTAAATCCAGCATTGACTTAGATATTTATGATAGATTTGCCTTTTGAATTTAATATTTATCTTCTGGTTTTTACGAGTTTCATATTGGAGCCGCCACGCATGACAAATTGAGAAGATCCGGTGGCGGTGCTTTGCGCTAATATTCTGGGAATAGCTGACATAGACAAACCCGATTAGTAATTTAAGTAATCTGTTAGTGGAGATTTGGTACGAAGAGCACCCAATAACAAGAAAAAACTATGGTTGGCCGTACCATTTTAAAATTTTGTAATTGACCCCATTCAACTAATTAATCATTTTACTTAGCCGCCTCTTATTATTTCTCGTTAAATCCGTTGGATATTTTAAAAAATGACAATAATATCCTTGTATTAATATGAGTAGGCATGTACAAACAGGACGGTTATAACCGTTTTGCAATTGCTAACAGTTTATAATCGCTAACCGCCTAAGCTGAGACGATTAGCGATTTTAGGAGTAGGCGGATGCGGTTAGTAACCGATAACCGCCTATATATATATATATATTCAAATTTTGTTTGTATTTGGTTATTTGGATTTGTAATGTTTTGAATTTTAATTTGGATTTATAATATTTTGGTTTTGGATTTGTTGGTATTTGGTTATTTGCACTTGTAATGTTTTGGATTTGTATTTGTATTTTTTTTTTTAATAGATATATTGGATTTGTATTTAGATTTATTAATTTTGTACCAAAAGGTGCATAAATTCGTTTTTTTTTTTGTTAAATAATAATAATAATTAAAACATGCCCAAATTAAAAAGCAGTTTTTATACCACCGGTTATAAATATAATAACTACTAACCGGCGGTTATAAAAATAACCGCTAACCACCAACGTAGTTGCGGTTAACGGTTTTAGCCAATAATCACTAACCGTAATTGCTTGTACACCCCTAAATATAATGACATCATTATATTTTTATATAAATGGTATAATGCGATGGACATTTTAGTTATTTTGTTGTCAGATTTATGATCTGTTTGAGTTTGCGATTTAAAA
This sequence comes from Alnus glutinosa, assembly GCF_958979055.1. Lineage (NCBI taxonomy): Eukaryota > Viridiplantae > Streptophyta > Magnoliopsida > Fagales > Betulaceae > Alnus > Alnus glutinosa. The sequence goes on along the minus strand of NC_084886.1, from coordinate 49,595,725 downwards.
ATAGAGATTTTAAAATGTGCGGTTTTTGAAAAAATGATTTTTAAAAACGCAGTTAAGTATTTGACAAAATTACAGTTTGACCTTTAAAATCGCAAATTATCATTTAAAATTATGCGTTTCCAAAAAAACATCCCCTTGCCTACGATTTAGAAATGCAGTTTTATACGTTTTCAAATCGCAATTTTTTAAAAACGCAATTACTAAAGTGTTCATTTTTGCGATTTGGTTTAAAATTACACTTTTTGTATACGAAATTACAATCCCAACGCACCCTAGACAAAAAGCACTTAATAGAAAGGGCTAGATAGAGGGTCAGTATAATTTTATAAAATTTAAGCGTAAATGTGAAAGAAGTAAGCGTTGTTTTACCTTAATGTTATCGGTATGATAACATCAGCATTGATTGTGGCTACTCTAATGGTGTGATTGTGTGAGGGAATAGGAGCCGGCAGGTGCGGAGCTACACCTTGGCTCGAGGGCTTAACCTCCCAAGCCAAAGGTTTTCATTAAAAATAAAATAAAAATTATCTCTATTTTTTATTTTTTATTTGTTATTTTGATCCTCCAAATTATTATTTTTTAATTTGACCTTCCAAAATTTAAAAGCCGGCTCCGCCCCGAGCCGGGTTCTTTGCCTTAAGAGGAGTAAAATCTTCTCATATTTAAAGATTTTTAAATATGGAACGGGTCCTTTTCATTTGTCATTTCAAATGAAATATAGAGAATCTACCTGCGTGCGCGAATATGGTCGCTATGATTTCATTGTAGCACAACTTTTTTCGGACGGGGGCTCCTTTTAACGTGGTCCATTGTTTCTGGAGCTGATGCAAGAACGCACTACTGGGCTTTGGATTCTTCTTTTCTTTTTTTTCTTTTTTTTTTTTGGTTTTTTCTATTCTGATTTGAATTCTCTGTCAATAATTAAGCAATACCATGTTCGAACATTTTATATTATTTTATGTTTATTGTTTTTTTATTAAGATTTATTCACTATTTTATGTAGTTTAGAGTCTTACTTACTACTTATTGTTTCTCCATAAATACATACCTATGTAATATCAGAAATAATTCCTACACTCATTTCTCACAACAGCCCCACAACAAGCTGACGTGACAGGTAGTATTTTATTATTTTTTTACAAAAAGAAAAGAAAACAAAACAAAAAAAGTAATAAAATTGTTGGTACAGTTTCCGGTATGGTGACGTGTCGCCTAAGGATTCGCTGCCTGACTTTTTATCGAACACTTCAACCCTGCAAAAAGGAACAAACAACTCGTCGGGGGTGCCGACCACGCCCACTCCGATGCCTAAGTCAGTCTAAAAGGTTTTCTGTATAGAATCCTTAATCTTAATCTCCAGAGCTTAGAGAATTCGTATCTTATACCTGGTGTGACGATCTTTATTTATAGGCCGGACCTTCTTGACATTGAGTTGGATTAGGAGTTTGAGGAGTCCTAGCCCGGTTTGAATTTTCATCACATCTTCTGGGAATTTGAATAGGAGTGTTGAATCCGTAGTTGATTGCGTTTGTACTTCTTTAAATTCGATTCTATGTCAATAATCATCTTATCCCATAAATCATGGATCTGTAGTTTATCCCTGATCTCCTGGGATTCTATCCTTATCGAATTCTGAGACGGGTGTGGCGCATGGCACCTTCCTAAGAGACTGTAGCACATTTCAGCTGACCTCCGAGGTGATGATATCCGAGACGTTTCTACTTTTACCTGGAGATCTCGGGATATATCCGCACCATAACAGGGTTGTGTAAGTCCGAGATGTTTATACTCTAAGATGTTGACTCATCCAATGGATATCACCCCGAGAAGATACCGCACCGACTCGATATTGTACCGAGGTGTTATTACTCCGAGGCAAAAATATCCGAGATACGTTCACTCCATCTTGGCTGGGAGATCTCGGGATATTTTACACACCGTAACCTGGAATTTTAAGACCGAGACATCGTCATATCTCCGAGATGTCTTCGGACCTAAACGTCCTTCCCTTTGCTGGATAGAACCATGCGGAACAAGTAGCCGAGACATAACTCCGAGATGTCATTGGATCCACGTGTCTCTAGGGTTGATTTTATCCCTAACAGTTACCCCCCTAATTCTCTAATTTCAGAAATAAACGGAAATAAGAGAATTACTTTCCAGCTGCCAGTCTGTATTTGATGTTTGCGCAGGGCGCGTCTTTTCAACAGTTCAAATTTTGAATTTGACCGCTTCTTTTCCCAACGTCGACGTCATCTCTGCACAGCCGCCCTTTTGTCATCATTAAATGGTATCGTCGAGGCAGCATATTTAATGCTGAATTTACGGAAGGCGCGCCTTTTCCTCTTCGGAAATTTTGAATCGACAGCGCCCTTTGGCATTTCGGACACGTGGTAGTGGAGGCGTTTAAAGTTGGGATATTGTACTGTTCACTCACTGATACTTCTTTTTCTCGATACTCCATTGTCGTCTTCCTCCCCAAACTTTTCCTTTCTCTGTATTTTTCTGTTTCTGCCTTTCTTCTTTCTTCCATGGCTCCCAAGAAAGCTGTCTCAGCCTCGTCTCGGGTTCGGACAAAGAGACCCGACGGCTCTGTGGATCTTTCTCCTTTGGAGAGCAGGGTCGATTCCATCATCTTCGCGAAGCATGAGGGTGTCCTTCGCTCGAATTATGAAATTTCTCCAACTGTGAAGATGTTCTATCAGGCGCCTGGAGCTCGGTTCATTGATGGCGGCGATATTACCCTTTATGAGAGGATGTTTCTTGCTGGGCTTCGATTACCGTTTCCGGAGATTGCTCGAGACTTCGTTCTTTTTCTGATGATCGCGCCCAGTCAGATAATGCCAAATGCTTGGCGGTACCTGTTTGCCTCTTACATCCTATGGAGGCTTGTGTTGAAGAAGGAGATGAACATCCTGCAATTCTTCCACATCTATAGGCCGAGGCAGACTGCAGAGGGAATGATTGAACTCTGCAGCCGTCACCCGCCTGTTTTCATCAAGCTCAAGAGTGGGCTGACGAACAACAAGTTCTGGGAGATGCAGTTTTTCAGAGTTTCCGGGGAGTGGGAATGCCCCGAAGGTACTCTCCTTCCTGAAGATCGTATGATGCCTCGGACTTGGCAGTTGTTGCGACCTGACCGAAGTGACCCCCCTTCGCTCACTGTTTCCGAACTGGAGGATGTTAAGGAGATAAGTGGGTGGTCCGCTGCCAGAGTCAAGGCCGACAAGTTTGAAGAAGTCGATTTTGACAATCTTGTCACCGAGGAGAATATGAGGCAGTTTCTCGGATATGACATTCCGAGAGACAAACAGTTAATCACCAAAAGGGGAGCTGTCAAGAAGAGGAATGAAGCCCCTCCATCCCCGAGACCTATGACTAAGAAGAGGTCACCTGAGGAAGTTCTCGGGGATGTTCCTGCACAAAAGAAACAGAAGATTCCTTTGGCCGCCTCGGGTGCGAGGAGAACTCCTCCTTCGGCTCCATCACCTAGGGTAAGCGTTGAAGAGGGGTCTGCCAGCTTTCGGGGTTTCATTCCCGAGGCTAGTCCTGCTCCTTCCTTTGTTTCACGGGATGAGTCTGGCTCCGAGGCTTCGTTCCATGGTGAACAATGTGCGGTACCTGAGAGGTCTGGAGAAGGAGAAGGAAATGTACCTGAGGTCCGAGATGTCCCAGTTGCGCGTAGGGTAAAGCATCCGGCCAGGAAACGGAAGCTTACAGGCCAAGACCGAATGGCTCAAAGACTTGCGGACGCCGGGCGATTGTGGGGTAAAGCGGTTATAAAACCTTCCGACAAAGAGGAAGTGCGTCAAGAGCCTGTCGCTTCAAGTGGTGACTTTCTCGAAGAGATGGATGAAGAGGTCGGCACCCCCCTAGACGAGCCTTTGGCTGAAGATTCTGAGGTAGAAGGTACTCCCCGAACTCCTTCTTCGGAACGTCCAGAAACACCACCACCCCCTGAAGAAAATCGTGAAACGGGGTACTCCACCCCCCGAGTTTCATGTTCTGCGCCTATACAAACCGAGACTCCTACTGGACTGTCCGAGGCTGAGGACGTTGAAGAGCCTTGCCCCTCTCGGGAAGTGATTGATCAGGGGGTGCCGGGATCTGCTCCTGGAACTCAAAGTCCCGATCAACCCGAAACAACTCCCCATGTTGGAGTGGCTGAGGAGTCTCGGATCGAATCCGAGAACGTTACTCCTGAAGCTGGCGTGCTCCCCGAGACTTCTACTAGGAGCGAGTCTCGTGCTGAGGCCAGCCCAAGCACCGGGGCTGTACCTCAAGTGGGTCCTAGCTCTTCCTCCAGGGTCTCGGCCGGCTTCGAGATTTTGGGCAGGGGTCTTCTGGGTCATCCGATGGAGGCCATAAAGAACTTAATCCCCGAGGGATATCTGGGGAATGCAGGGGCGTCTTCTCCCGAGAAGATCGCCCAAGGCATTCTCATCTCTCATTATCAGGTAAGTTTCTGGAGCTAGGACTTTTTATTCTGTTTGCATCCCGATTCTGACTTTGCTTACTTTTTTCTTGACAGCTTCTTGTGAAGATGACTGCCCTCTGGCAGAAGTGCGAAAATTGTCCTGCGCCTCCGCCCACTCCTTCCCCCGAAGTTCAAGCCCGCATCTCGGGTTTAGAGGATGAAGTTGCGGCGCTGAAGTCTCTTCTTCAGTCCAAGGACGAGGAACTCGCGTCCCGAGAATCAATTATATCCGAGATGCGTTCTGCTAACGCTCGTTTGAGCAACGAAGTGGCGGAGGCCAACGGTCGATACGCTCGCTCTATTGAAAGTCTTTCTTCCGAGCTGGATCGTGCGGACCAATTGTCTATTCGTTTGTCGGCTGTGCAGAATGAATGCTCCGAGGCGTGCAAGAATGCATTGAGTGCCGAGGCTGAAAAGGACAAACTCAAAGATGAGGTTGAAAGACTTACAGCCGAAAGGGATAAAGCTCTCAAGGCGCAGGATCACTCGGAGAGTCTCTTGATTCGTCTCAGGGCTAGATATGACGCCGATCGGGCAAAGCTTAAACGTTATCAGAAGCAGTTGAGCTATGCGCCTTATCTTCGGGATCAGAGTTGGGGTCGGGGTTGTCATTGGGGTTTCGAAAATTTTCGAACTTTGGTGACAAATCCTCAATATAAATTTGATCCCGAGACGGTTGATCCGATGTTGGTGGGTTTTCCAGAAGAAGCCATTGATGAGATGGAGGAGTTTGGTAAGGATTTCATGCCCGACGTTCCGAATTGGGGTCTTGACGCGCCAGTTCCCGAAGAAGACCCTCTTGACGATCCTGCTAGCTAGAAGCTGTTTTCTTGAATTTTTATCTTCTCTTTTCTTTACCTGTACATTTTTCTTTGTATAAAAATTAGAATATGATATCTTTTGAATGAAATTTCTACCTTCTGCTTAGGCATTTTCTTTTCTGTTTTCGGTGTCGGATAAACCGAAGAACCTTTTCTGCTCTCGGTGTTTGACAGACTTTCCTGCTTACCTTAATGAGTTACCCCCCACAATCTTAGTCTGCGACCGCAGGCTAAGTCGTTTGAGGTGGGTAGTTAGATTGTTGAGCTTTACCTTTCTTTTAATTTCTTTATCTTTGAAGGCTTCAATCTTTCAACATTTGGAGACCTCTAACCGAGAGGTTTTCTTGTCTTAGTGTTCTTTTCATGACCACTTCGGGTTGTCTAAGGAAAGGACGTGGGCAGATTCTTTCCTGGATGCTCTTGTCCTTCCGAAAACCTGCAATCCTGCATTGATAGCCTTTATTGGACTGACCTTTAGGTTTTTCTTGCTCTCGGTTTTGGAAAGACCAAGAGATTTTTCCTATTCTTGGTTTCGAACAAACCGAGAGACTTGTCCTGCTCTCGGTACTGAGTGACCGAGAGACTTTTCCTGCTCTTGGTGTTGAATGACCAAGAGACTTTTCTTGCTCTCGGTTTTGGACAAACCGAGAGGCTTTTCCTGCTCTCGGTACTGAGTGACCGAGAGACTTTTCCTGCTCTTGGCGTTGAATGACCAAGAGACTTTTCTTGCTCTCGGTTTTGGACAAACCGAGAGGCTTTTCCTGCTCTCGGTACTGAGTGACCGAGAGACTTTTCCTGCTCTCGGTACTGAGTGACCGAGAGACTTTTCCTGCTCTCGGTTTTGGACAAACCGAGAGGCTTTTCCTGCTCTCGGTACTGAGTGACCGAGAGACTTTTCTTGCTCTCGGTTTTGAACAAACCGAGAGGCTTTTCCTGCTCTCGGTACTGAGTGACCGAGAGACTTTTCCTGCTCTTGGCGTTGAATGACCAAGAGACTTTTCTTGCTCTCGGTTTTGGACAAACCGAGAGGCTTTTCCTGCTCTCGGTACTGAGTGACCGAGAGACTTTTCCTGCTCTCGGTACTGAGTGACCGAGAGACTTTTCCTGCTCTCGGTACTGAGTGACCGAGAGACTTTTCCTGCTCTCGGTTTTGGACAAACCGAGAGGCTTTTCCTGCTCTCGGTACTGAGTGACCGAGAGACTTTTCCTGCTCTTGGTGTTGAATGACCAAGAGACTTTTCTTGCTCTCGGTTTTGAACAAACCGAGAGGCTTTTCCTGCTCTCGGTACTGAGTGACCGAGAGACTTTTCCTGCTCTCGGTACTGAGTGACCGAGAGACTTTTCCTGCTCTCGGTTTTGGACAAACCGAGAGGCTTTTCCTGCTCTCGGTACTGAGTGACCGAGAGACTTTTCTTGCTCTCGGTTTTGAACAAACCGAGAGGCTTTTCCTGCTCTCGGTACTGAGTGACCGAGAGACTTTTCCTGCTCTCGGTGTTGAATGACCAAGAGACTTTTCTTGCTCTCGGTTTTGAACAAACCGAGAGGCTTTTCCTGCTCTCGGTACTGAGTGACCGAGAGACTTTTTCTAAGTATGTAAATCGGATTGATTCTTGGATTTCTGCGATTGTCAGTAGATACTGGGAATAGACATTCTTTATTGAATATGAAATTGTTTGTAAAAAAAAACAATGAACTACATAAAATATTTTTTCAGGTGCTCGGCATTCCATGATCTTGGAAGTATCTTTCCGGTCTCGGTCATCAAGCGATAAGCTCCCTTCTGATGGCATCCTATTACCTTGTAGGGGCCTTCCCATCCGGGTCCCATTTTGCCTTCCGTTGGATCTTTCGTCATCAAGCTCACCTTCCTGAGTACCCAATCTCCGATTTGGAACTTTCTGGGCACCACCTGTTTGTTAAAGTACCGAGCCGTTCGATTCTGATATGCCGCCCATGTGACATGAGCGTCGTCTCTTTTCTCCTGCAACAGGTCCAGGTGTACCTTAGCATTCTCGTCGTTGAGTCCTGGATTGTAGTGAGCCACCCGGAAGCTTGGAGATCCTACTTCCACAGGAATCACCGCCTCGGTTCCGTATGTAAGTGAGAATGGTGTCTCGCCAGTTGGAGTTCTTCTGGTGGTTCGGTACGACCATAGCACCTCTGGAACGTAATCAACCCATGCTCCTTTCTTTTTATCAAGCTTTTTCTTCAGGATCTTTACCAAGGTCTTGTTTGTCGCCTCTACTTGACCATTTGCCTTCGGGTATTGTACCGAAGCATAATGGTTTCGGATACGGAGCTCCGAACACCACTTCCGAAACGGTTCACAGTCAAACTGCTTCCCATTATCTGTGACGAAAGCATGGGGAATCCCGAACCGGCACACCACTGACTTCCAGAGGAAAGTTATGGCATTCGCAGTGGTTATAGCTGCTAATGCTTCTGCTTCCGCCCATTTAGTAAAGTAGTCTACAGCTACAATCAAGAACTTCCGTCCACCTTTTCCTACCGGCATCGGACCAACTATATCCACCCCCCATTTTGCAAATGGCCATGGAGAAGTGAGGGGGATGAGCTTCTCGGGACTTGCTTTCATGATTCTTGCGAATCTCTGGCATTTATCACAGGCTTTGACAAGAAGAGCTGAGTCTTTTTTGATCGTGGGCCAATAGTAACCTGCTCGGATGGTTTTTTGCGCCAGCATCCTTCCTCCTGAGTGGTCTCCGCACACTCCTTCGTGAATTTCCCTGAGGACATAGTTCGACTCGGCCTTGGAGAGGCATTTGAGAAGGGGTTCGGAATATCCTCTTTTGTACAGTGTATCCCCGAGGAGGCAAAACCGTGCTACTTGTATCTTCACCTTCCGAGCTGCAACCTTATCTTCGGGCAACAACCCATGTCTAAGGAACTGGATAATGTCCCTAGCCCACTCTGGCTCCTCCGGTGCTGAGTCTACTTCCATAACCTTGGTCCTCGGGGCTATCGAAGGCTCGGTCAGAACAATAATTTGCCTTCTCGACGCTTTCATCTCTTCCTCTGTTCCCGACGCGATCTTTGAGAATTCATCAGCTCGAATGTTTTCCTCCCGAGGTATTTTTGTGATGACAAACCTTTCAAAATAGGACTGGAATCTCCGTACTTCTTCCAAATACCTGGCCATTCTGTCTTCTTGTGCTTCGAATTGCCCTTGGACTTGGCCTACGACCACCTGAGAGTCACTTCGGATTTCGACATTGGTTGCCCCCATCTCTCGGGATAATGCCAAACCTGCTATCACCGCTTCGTACTCAGCTTCATTGTTTGTTGTAACGAAGTCCAGTTTCACAGCAAAACCGAATTCTTGCCCTTCGGGATTCCTGAGGAGGACTCCTACTCCGCTTCTGCTCTGTGTAGAGGAGCCATCTACAAACACAATCCAGGTTGACTCCTTAGGAAGTTCTTCTGCTTCAGGAATGTTACAGAATTCTACCAGGAAATCTGCTAAAGCCTGTCCTTTGATAGCCGTCCGAGGATGAAACTCGATATCAAACTGTCCGAGCTCCACTGCCCAGTTGACTAACCTTCCCGAGAGGTCAGGCTTTTGCAACACCTTCTTCATTGGATACTCGGTCAAGACTCGGATAGCGTGAGCTTGAAAGTATGGCCTCAATCTTCTAGCTGAAATGATTAAAGCGAACGCTAACTTCTCGATCCGAGGGTACCTCCCCTCTGCACCATGAAGTGCTTTGCTTGTAAAGTAGACCGGTTTCTGAACCCCTGAATCTTCTCGGACTAGCACCGAGCTTACTGCTGAGGGAGAGACTGCCAGATAGAGATAAAGAATCTCCCCTTTGGTTGGGCAGCTCAACAGTGGTGGGTTGGCCAGATATTCCTTCAATTTTTCGAAAGCTTCCTCACACTCCTCACTCCATATAAATGCTTTTCGTAAAATTTTAAAGAAGGGAAGGCACTTATCTGTCGACCGTGATATGAAACGGTTCAAGGCTGCAATTCTCCCTGTCAGTCGTTGAAGTTGTTTTGTTGTTCTCGGTGCCTCCATCTCGAGGACCGCTCTGACCTTCTCTGGATTAGCTTCAATGCCCCTTTGTGACACCATAAACCCCAGGAATTTGCCTGAAGAAACTCCGAAAGCGCACTTTGCGGGGTTGAGCTTCATGTTGTATTTTCTTAGAGTCCGAAAAGTTTCTCGGAGGTCTTCTATGTGTTTGTTTGCCCGGACACTCTTAACCAGTATGTCATCTACGTATGCCTCAACGTTTCGGCCAATTTGACTTTGAAACATCCGGTTCACCAGTCGTTGATATGTGGCTCCAGCATTCTTCAATCCGAAGGGCATCATCTTATAGCAGTAAAGTCCTCGGTCTGTGATGAAAGCAGTTTTCTCCTGGTCTGTTTCTTCCATGCAGATCTGATTGTACCCCGAGAAGGCATCCATGAAGCTCAAGAGCTCATGCCCGGCCGTCGAATCCACCAATAAATCAATCCGAGGCAGGGGAAAGCTATCCTTCGGACATGCTTTATTCAGGTCGGTGAAGTCTACACACATCCTCCACTTCCCGTTGGACTTCTTTACCAGCACTACATTGGCCAGCCATTCGGGATAATCTACCTCTCGGATGAATCCAGCTTTCAGCAACTTCTCTACTTCTTCAGCAACTGCCGTGTTTCGTTCGGCGGCAAAAACTCTTCTTCTCTGCTTCACAGGGCGATAATTTGGGTCCACATTCAGCTTATGGACTATAACCGAGGGATCAATCCCCGGCATGTCTTCATGGCTCCAGGCAAATACATCTTTGTTGCGCCTCAAGAACGCCACCAAATCTTCCTTCAGGGGTTGAGGGAGTTGTGAGCCTATATGAATTTTGTTTCCCGAGTCGCCTATCTCGAACTCCTCCAAGGCTTCCACAGGCTCCCCCAACGGTGATTGCTATTTTCCATCCTCCTTAGTTCTCTCCCCCCGACCGTGCTGCCTCGGGGTATCTTTCAAGGACAGATTGTAGCATCTCCTAGCCTCCTTCTGGTCTCCTTTTACCTCTCCAACTCCTTCTTCTGTTGGAAACTTCATGCTGAGATGTGGTGTTGAAGTCACCGCTTTGAAATCGTTGAGAGCCGTACGTCCTATAATTGCATTGTAGGCCGAGACCTTATCAACTATTAGGAATTTTACCATAATGACTTTTTGCCTTGGATAAGTCCCGGCTGTCACAGGTAAATCGATAGAACCGAGAGGCAACACCTTCTCTCCGGCAAAACCCTGTAGCTGGCACGAGACCGGAACCAACTTTTCCAATGGAACACCCATGTGATCAAAAGCTGATTTAAACAGAATATCAGCCGAGCTCCCAGTGTCAATGAGGATCCGCCGGGTCTGATAGTTTGCTATGGTCAAGGTGACCACGAGGGCGTCTGTGTGCGGAAGCGAGACTCCAGCATAATCATCATCAGAAAACCCTATAACCAGAGGGTTATACTTCCGAGATTTTGGGGGCCTCTGGACCGAGTAAACTTCGAAATCATCGAGCTGCCTGGCGTATGCTTTCCGAGCTGAGTTGGACTCGCCTCCTCCTCCGAATCCTCCCGAGATGGTGTGGATGATAGGGATATTGCCCTGCTGTGCCCCCCGAGGCCTGCTTCTACTTCTCTCCCTTCTTTCATCCCTCCGAGGCCGAGGTGCTGGCTCTCGGCTTCTTTCTCTTCTTTCATCTTGTCTCGGTTGATAGTTTCTTCTATTATCCCGATCTTCTTCCCTCCTAGGCCTCGGATAATGATCTCGCTCCTGTCGATTCCTCTCATTGGCGAGGAATCGGACTAGCTTCCCATTCTCAATGAATTTCTCGATCAACTGCCTTAATGAAACACACTGCTCGGTCAGATGACCGTGTGAATCGTGGAAGGCGCAGTACTTGTGAGCCAAGTATGGAGGGGGATTTCCTTGAATGGGTCTCGGTTTCTGGTAATTCGGATCTTTCTTGAGTTCCATGAGCACCTCGGTGATGGAGGTGTTCAACGGTGTCCACTTATAATCTCCGAAATTTTTCTTCACCTTCTTATATTCTGCGGGACCAGCATCCTGTACTGGCTCAGGATTCTTCTTTTTCTTAGGCTTCTCAGTGGACGGCTGCTGTTGTTGCTGGGAATTACTGAGGAGAGCTCGGAGCGTTTCTTCCTGGTTGATGTACCTGTCCATCTTCACCATAAAGGTTTGAAGATCTTTCGGCGGTTTCAACGCCAATTCCGCCATCAGAGGTCCATCTTTTTTCAAGCCTTGAAAGATTGCACCGTAAATGAAGTCGTCTGGTGCACTCTCTGTGTTCAGCTTCTCCTGGTTGAACCTCCACAGATAGTCTTTTAGAGTCTCATTTGGTCCCTGCTGCACAGAGAGTAAGTACCCTCGGGGTTTCCTTCTAGCTCTCCCGGATACGAACTGGGCCAGGAATTTTCGTCCAAGGGTGTCGAAGCAATCAATCGACCTTGGTGCGAGATTCCTGAGCCAGTCTCGGGCTTTTCCTGACAGGGTGAGAGGAAAAGCTCGGCATGCCACAGCATCTGGTGTCTTGTGCAGGGAGACATGGGACCTGAAATTGTCCAGATGCTCCACTGGATCTTCGCTGCCAGAGAAGACAGGAATGTCAGGTACCTTGAATCTTCCGGGTAAGTCGCAGTTGGACACTTCTTCGGTGAATATGGATTCCTTGTGCTGGAAGAGGTTGTCAACAAGGGACTCCTTCCCATCACGCCTCTGGTCAATCGTCTTTGACAGCATATCATATTTCGCGCCCAGATCCTGGACCATCTTCTGCAACCTCCTTTCTGCCTCCGTGGGTGGAACCGGATTGATGGGCTCTCCACAATTCTCGTTCCGCCCGGCTCTCTCTTCATGGTTCTCGTTCTGCCCGTCATGATTCTCGTTCCGCCCGTTTCTCTCTCCTGAACCTTCGTGGTTCGTCCCATCGGCTACATCATGATTGGGCGGCGGAGTTCGTGCGGCTAGGAGCACAGCGTTCTGAGCCAACAAATCCTCCACATTCTTCTGCGCCTGGGCTAACTGTTGACTCAGTTGGGTTATTCGAGCCTCTGGATCCGCAGATTCTGCTTCTCCACGAGCATCGTCTCGGCTGGTTGGCGGCACTTCGTTTAAGATCGATTTGGAACGTCTCGTCGTCACCATTGCGGATTTGTTTTTCGTAAGAACAATTGATCGTTCCCACAGACGGCGCCAAACTGTTGGTACAGTTTCCGGTATGGTGACGTGTCGCCTAAGGATTCGCTGCCTGACTTTTTATCGAACACTTCAACCCTGCAAAAAGGAACAAACAACTCGTCGGGGGTGCCGACCACGCCCACTCCGATGCCTAAGTCAGTCTAAAAGGTTTTCTGTATAGAATCCTTAATCTTAATCTCCAGAGCTTAGAGAATTCGTATCTTATACCTGGTGTGACGATCTTTATTTATAGGCCGGACCTTCTTGACATTGAGTTGGATTAGGAGTTTGAGGAGTCCTAGCCCGGTTTGAATTTTCATCACATCTTCTGGGAATTTGAATAGGAGTGTTGAATCCGTAGTTGATTGCGTTTGTACTTCTTTAAATTCGATTCTATGTCAATAATCATCTTATCCCATAAATCATGGATCTGTAGTTTATCCCTGATCTCCTGGGATTCTATCCTTATCGAATTCTGAGACGGGTGTGGCGCATGGCACCTTCCTAAGAGACTGTAGCACATTTCAGCTGACCTCCGAGGTGATGATATCCGAGACGTTTCTACTTTTACCTGGAGATCTCGGGATATATCCGCACCATAACAGGGTTGTGTAAGTCCGAGATGTTTATACTCTAAGATGTTGACTCATCCAATGGATATCACCCCGAGAAGATACCGCACCGACTCGATATTGTACCGAGGTGTTATTACTCCGAGGCAAAAATATCCGAGATACGTTCACTCCATCTTGGCTGGGAGATCTCGGGATATTTTACACACCGTAACCTGGAATTTTAAGACCGAGACATCGTCATATCTCCGAGATGTCTTCGGACCTAAACGTCCTTCCCTTTGCTGGATAGAACCATGCGGAACAAGTAGCCGAGACATAACTCCGAGATGTCATTGGATCCACGTGTCTCTAGGGTTGATTTTATCCCTAACAAAAATATTACCAGCCACATCAGCTTGTTGTGGGGTTGTTATGAGAAATTAGTGTAGGGATCATTTCTCATGTAATATTAATTGTTAGGTACATTGCTATTTTAATATAATGTAGTCTATTATATATTTTCTCTCTCTCTCCCGCTCTTTCTCTCTTTTATATATTTCTCTAATATATTTAACAATAGGAAGCAGATGATGACACAAAAAATGATGTTAAAAGCCTGATTCACAGCACACACCCGCATAGTGGTCTATCATAAATTTAATGATAATTTTAAGAGTCACATCAATTTTAAAGAGATAAAAAGATGACACAAGGGTGATATGTAGCATTATTTTTTAAATAATAAGCTCTTATGGACGGTGATATACATTTATTATATACTTCTAATATAGAAATAGATTGAACGAATATTTCTGCCATTTTTAAATGTTTAAATAAAAAGACAAACAATAAGAACTATTAAGTTAATGTATCTTGGAACGTAGATAAATTAAAGTTGGACTAGGTTTTCATTTGAAATGAAATAGAGAAATAATTTAATGGCTTATATTAGATTTTCTATTTCTAATAGTGAATATAATATTGTCACGTCGTTTAATTTTTTTTAAATAATGACACAATACGCACAATTAAATGCAATAAAAAAAAAAAAGTGAGGAAACTTCACTTTATCTCTATTGAACTGTGCATGAAATTTTGCAATGTCACCGTTAAATTATCAAACGTTGCAATGTGGGTGTTTCATTTTTCAATCCCTCCTTCATTCCGTTAAGATTTTTCATTAACTCTTAACAAAATGAACAAAAATATCAAAATACAACCATTTATAAATGTTTTTTAATTTTTATTATTTTTTTTTTTAATAATAAAAAAAATAAAAAATAAAAAAAACCCTACGGCCAGCCGTGTGTTTGGACTGACCTACAACTCCTTGTTTTAAGTTTTAATTAAGGATAAACTTATATTTTTATAAATTAGGGTTAAATATCTTTAAGGTCCCTGAGTTTTGACAACTTTATTTTTTAATCCCCGAGTTTCAATTCGCATCACAGATGATACATCAATTTTAGGAAATGACCAAATTAGTACCTCGGTTAACTTCTCCGTCCAAAAATTAACGGTCCGCCACGTGTCAACCTCAGAAGTTGACACGTGGCACTATATAAAAAATAAAAAATCTTTAAAAATTAATTAAAAATTTTTTAAAAAAATTGAAAAAACTAAAAAAAAAAAAGGGGTGGCTTTTTTGCCAGGGAGGTGGCCGGCCGGTCTGGGGTGGCCGAACCACCCCCATGTGGTGGTTCGGCCACCCCCTGGACAGAAAAAAAAAATAAAAAAAAAATAAAAATAAAATTGGGTTTAGGGTTTTGCCCTTGGGGATCTGAGGGTGGCCGAACCACCCCCGTGCCCCTTGGGTAGGGCTGGCAATTTTGACACGACACGACAACCCGACACGAACACGACACGAAATTAGCGGGTTTGGGTCTACCTTAAACGGGTTTGGGTCATAAACGGGTCTACCCGTTTATATTGGTTTGGCGGTCGGGTCGCGGGCGACCCGCCAGACACGATTAACTTCTTCTCTTTTCTTTTCTTTTTTCTTATTTCTTTTTTGGGTTAAAAAAAAAAAAAGGGAGAATGGCCTAATGGGAAATTGTCAAATTTGGGGGAATGATTTGAAAAGTTGAAAACAAAAGATTCAAAACTCAAAAGAATCAAGACAGTGAAAACACAAACAAATATATATATATATATATATATATATATATATATATATATATATATATATATATATATATATATATTCATAATCACTTACTAATTTTATGTTTATTTTATCTCTTTTTATGTAGAATTTTCTAGCATTTGATGGAGTCGATCCTGATGCACAAAAGACTCAATTGAAACTTTATTTGGATGAACCCAAGTATTTGGAGAAGAACACGACATTTGACATCCTTTCATTTTGGAAATGAAATGAATTTCGTTATCCTGAAGTAGCTGCCATGGTTCGTGATGTTTTGAGTATTCTTATTTCTACTATTGCTTCAGAATCCACTTTTAGTATTGGTGGACGTGTGATTGATCAGTATAGGAGTTCACTCAAGCCTGATATTGTTGAGGCATTGGTTTGCACTAGAAATTGGTTATATGGAGAGCAAGGTAATATAAGTTATTTGCATATTTAATTTCTTCATTTACTTGTATTTTTTCATCTTATTTTTATGAAATTAATTTCTTTTATCTTTTGATATAGAACAAACTTCAATGAAGGTGGATAATGAAGAAGAGGATGTTTTGACATTGGATAGTAGCAGTTCCTATGAGATCCCCTATTCTTTCTTTTGTTCTTATGTTATTGTTTGTATTTTAGCATGTGGGGTAGAATGGTACAATCTGTTAGATCGATATTGAATTGTAAACAGTAAATGATGTTAGTTGACATTTTAAACTTTTTCACCTCCCAATATAATTATTCTGTTTTTTTTTCCTTTAGGTATTGGAATTGAATGACAAAGATGGGCATGTCAAACTAACCTGCGTTGGACCCAATCTGATGGACAATGAGCATATGTAGGTCATTCAAGAAATCAAGACTCAAGAGTGGACAATTATGATGCAGTTTTTTGTATTTGTAAATTTGTAATGATGATGTAGTGTTTTTTTTTTTTTTTTGTTATTTGATTAGACAATTAAACATATTAAGTGATTTGGTGCTAGCATACTAGGAGACTAGGAGTAGGAGTTTAGAGATGAATTGCTAAAATTATTATTATTTCATTTAAATACCAACAAACCCCCCCCCCCCCCCCCCCCAAAAAAAAAAAAATAATATATATATATATATATATTAAAAAAAGCTAAACGGGTCAAACGGGTCGTGTTGACCCGATTCGACCATTATGGTAAACGTGTCTCACGGGTCGTGTCGGGTGACCCGTGAAATTATCGTGTCGTGTCGTGTTTGGAGCCCCGACCCGTTAACATAAACGGGTCGTGTCTGTGTCTAAGCTAAACGGGTCGTGGGTCTTAACGGGTCGTAAACGGGTCGTGTCGGGTGACCCGTTTTGCCAGCCCTACCCTTGGGGGTGGTTCGGCCACCCCCAAGGGCAAAACCCTAAACCTTTTTTTTTTTTTTTTTTTTTTGTTTGTGGCCGGGGGTGGCCGAACCACCACATGGGGGTGGTTCGGCCACCCCAGACCGGCCGGCCACCTCCCTGGCCAAAATGGGGGTGGCCGGCCACCCCCATGGTGCCACCCCCTTTTTTTTTTTTTTTCAATTTTTTTTTTCAATTTTTTAATTAATTTTTAAAGATTTTTTATTTTTTTATATAGTGCCACATGTCAACTTCTGAGGTTGACACGTGGCGGACTGTTAATTTTTAGACGGAGAAGTTAACCGGGGTACTAATTTGGTCATTTCCCAAAATTGATGTATCATCTGTGATGCGAATTGAAAATCAGGGACTAAAAAATAAAGTTGTCAAAACTCAGATACCTTAAAGGTATTTAACCCTATAAATTATATAAAGATACCAGACATATTTTACATATTAGCCGTTTGGAGAGAGAGGATTATTGAAAAAGACTAAAAAAATAAAACAGCCACCCTTATAACTTTTAATAATTGGTGGACGAGGCTGCCAAACCCACCATTTTTAGAGAGAGAGTTTTCAGTTGGCAACCTTCCTTAACTAACACCCCATCTGTCACCAACTCACCATTATGAGGAGAGTAAGACTGTAAGATAATTTGTCGTTTTGGACATAATAATGCAATTGCTGTCCCACTAATAATGTCGTTTTTGTACATTGATTGCTCGATCTTTATGCTGAATACTATTTTAAAACAAACAAAATATATATATATAAACAAAACTCTAATTACAAATATTGTCAGTATACTTACCCTTTTTCTTTTTTCTTTTTTTCTTTTTTTAATGAAAACTTACCTTTTTGTTTACTCCAACGCTATCCTGCACAAGCTCAAAGTAATTTATTTATTTATTTTTTTTTTTTTTGAGTTCAATGGAATGTTAGAATATATTCGGAATACATTATAAATATATTATGAATATAATATGATTAATTTATATTTATTAGTGTAGATCAACTCGTGTTTCTTTGTATAAGTCGAGTTATGTTTACTGGTATAGGTTGACTTATTCAATTATAAATAGAAACCTATGTATCGTAAACAACCAAGTTATTTAGTAAAATGTAGCCATTTACGTAAATCATAAACCAAATCACATAAAAATACCATTTTTTTTTTAAATGAACCGTTCAAATTTTGACAACAACAAATACAAAGTAGATAAAAAAATAAATGATGGTTATTGGTGGCCGAACCACTTATTTGGCCGGCTAGAGAGCGGTTCGGCCACCCCTCCTCAATGGTTGGTTTGGGCCGGTTAGTCAAAGAGTGATTCAGTCACCCAAAATAATTTGTTCAGAAAAATGGGCGGTGTTGAATAAGAGATCCCCGATAGAGATGAGGGGGTAAGGTTAGTAAGAGAGATTTCCACCGATAAAAGATCTCGATCCCAAACCCTGGTACCCTAATCACCGTTATTGCCCTATCTTATTCAAGATGATTAATAGCTTATGATCATGAAAGTAAAACAGATACCACGTGTAAGAGATATGGGACTTGTCTGGATTTGTTCTTTGGTTCTTGTTTGTTTTTTTCTTTGATCTTTGTTCTTGTTTTTAAGAACAAGCAGAGACAAGGGGGGGTTGGTCCGGTTGGACAATCTCGTCAGTCATTCGCGTGAATTGTTCCAACGGGGATACAAAAGAAATTAATTCATTAAACTGATTGAAGTTGATGAGAGAAAGAAAGAATGAGGAAGACAGGTTAAATGGCTAAGCTTAGGGGTTGTTTGGGTTTACCGTTTTAAAAATTGCAATTTAAAAATAGAAATTTTAAAAATGTGCAATTTGAAAACGTAATTTTTAAAAACGTAGTTAAGCCCTTGACAATATTGTATTTTGACCATTAAAATCACAGCTTAACCTATAAAATTGTGCGTTTAAAAAAAAAAAAACCTCATTACCTACGATTTGATAGCCCAAATTTTCTAATTTTTCAAATTGCAATTATTATTTTTTTTTTAAAAAAACAATCCCAAATAATATATTTTCTACGCTTCGGTTTCAAATCACACTTTTTGTTTATTAAAATAAGGGATAATTGCACCGTTGGTCCCTGTGGTATACCATAATTATTTTTCACTCCCTATGGTTTAAAAAATGCATAAAAAGTCCTTATGGTATATAATAATTACAAATTGATCCCTGACATCAAATTTTGTTAAAATTTTTAACAGATTTTGTCAAATGCTACGTCAACGCCACGTGTCGCCATCTTATTGGCGACACGTGGCGCTGACATGCACATCTTAATAAAATAATATAAATTTATTAAAACATAAATAAAAATACTTATTTTTTTTAAAAAAATAAAAATAAAAAATGGGGCAAGGGGGTGGCAGCCACCCCAGATCTACTAGGGGTGGCCATCGGGCCACCCCCGGCCACTGGGGCTGGCGCGCGACCACTCCCATTGGCTGGGGGTGGCCACCCCCTTGCCTTATTTTTTGTTTTTTTTTTTTTAAATAAGTTTATTTATTTATTTTTTAATAAATTTATATTATTTTATTAAGATGTCCATGTCGGCGCCACGTGTCGCCATCTTAAATTTATATTATTTTATTAAGATGTCCATGTCAGCCTCACGTGTCGCCAATAAGATGACGACATGTGGCGCTGACGTGGCATTTGACAGAATCTGTTAAAATTTTTAATAGAATTTGACGCCAATGATCAATTTGTAATTATTGCATACCACAAGGACCTCCCATGTACTTTTTAAACCATATGGAGTGAAAAATAATTATGGCATACCATAGGGACCAACGGTATAATTATCCCTTAAAATAATGTCAAACAAACCCTTAGTTGGAGAGACACAAAAGGAAAAAAATAATAATAAATAAAATAAAAGAAAGGAGGAGCGTTGAAGAAAGCCAAAGGGAGAGAGTGAAATGAATAAACAAAAGATGGGTTGGTAAGCAGTGTCACGCCATATGCAGATGGATGGGAAATGTATTTTTCATTTTGTTTACATAATCAGATTTTTAGTAATTTGGTTAGCCAGGCCAAATTGTGACTTATGAGGTATCAGATTTACCAAATATCTCTCTTTTTTTTCTTTTTCTTTTTTAAACGGCTTAGCATGTACTAAACATTGATACTAAAAAGCTCGAAGGCATACAAGATGAGAAATGAGGGACAGCTCCCTCACACTCTAAGCCAGAAGGATCTGGCTTAAAAATAACTGCCTAAGCAGAATCTCAAATCTCACTAGAATTACAAATAAGAGTAATGTTTCTTACACAACTCTCACACAATTTTTGCACAACTCTAACTACTTTTTGTTATGATCAACCATTGGATTTGTTTTCCAACATGTGGGTCCTAAATATTCAATGGCTGATTTTAAAAGAAAGTTGTTAGAGTTGTGTAAAAGTTGTACAAAAATTGTGTAAGAAACATTACTCTACAAATAAACCCCCTTACAATAAAAATTCCAATACAATTTGAGCCACACATAGGCAAACTGTACATAGAAACATGAGAATACACAACACAAAGGCAGAAAATCCTAAAAAGTCGCCGGCAGTGGGCAAGGAAGCAGCTTCACCGGAGTGACGGCGCGTGTAGGACAAGAGCCGCATCCGGACGCACCCAGTAGTAGATCCGACGCCGTGGAACCCAGGCGCCGCCAAGCACGGCCTGAAAAAGCGGAGCGTGGCCAACACGCACAGTCAGAGAGCAAAGACGCCCTGGCGCGTGGGGGCCACATGCCGAGCTCCAAAGACCGACACGACCGAAGCTTCCGGCATCAAGGGCAAAATATGGCAGGGAACACGGCTGGGTGGTGCGTGTCCACCAGAAGTCGACGGACGTGCGTAGATCTGGCTTCAAAAATCCGAATAAATGAGGAAGTAATTGATTGATACGATATAAAAGTAAATAAGTTTTAAATTTTTTGTGAAGAAAAATAAAGAAAGTTATTTGGTAATGTAAATAAAGAAGTTTGTTTTTTTTTTTTTAGAGAAAATATAGCCAATTATATGTCATCTAAAATTATTATTTATCTTATTAAATTAATATTTTTAATATTAAACAAATATTTGATTATCTCTCATTTATGTATTGGAAAATAGTGCTTTTAAAGCCAACAATAATTTTTAAGTTTTTTATAAAATAAAATACGTTTGTTTGACAATTTTTAAAGTAAAAAAAGAGTCAAATAAGTACTTTCATAATTTTTAACCAAACAAACCAACTATTTAAATACTAAAAATACATTTTAAGCTTTTGAACTAATCCAAAACAGCTCACGAAAGCCTAATAAAAGGATATTCCCCTGAAAATAAGAACATGCTCATGGGTCATGGACTCATGGAGCAGAGTCGGTGGAAAAAAGATCCGAAAGGCTCTGTAGGTATGGGCCGAAACTATCAAATCCTAATACCTTTATACTGCTAAAATTAGTGTGAAGGATTCTGGTTGCCTGGAATGATTCGTTAAATTGGACTAGCCTTCAGCAAAAGGGTCCTACCTCGTTGAAGGACCGGGGGCCCAAGTTGAAGATGATCCGGTTAACCCCTTTGCCCATTTGAAGAGAAAGATAAAGAGGCCTTCTATTTGAGTTCGAGTCCAGACAATTATGAATGGGAAGAGTGAGGGGGAGGGGGGGTTGTGCATGTTTACGGTCCTTTTGAATTTGTAATTTTAAAAACACAGTGAAGCGTTAGATAAAATAGCAATTTGGCATTTAAAATCGCAGTTTAACCTTTAAAATTGTGACGTTTTCAAAAAATCTTTCTCTTGCCTGCGATTCGAAAAGACATATTTTATGCGTTTTCAAATTAACTTTTTAAAAATGCAATTCCAAACAAATCATTTTTGCGATTTGGTTCAAAATCCAATCTCAAACGCTTTCTTAGTTTTAGTCTAAAATTATAGATCGCATATATGGACAACTAGCGGAGAACACACATGAAATGTTTGACTTTATGCACAACTAACGTATTGGCCATGTTAGTAGATATGTAAATTTTGTTGCACATGGTTTAGCCAAAACAACAACTAAACAAGTCCTATATGAGATTTGGATGAAGGAAATTTCAACCAGTATCTGTGATATTGTTTTGTTACGGCAACATATTAAGTCTTGAGATATGATTCCCTGCCACTTTTTCACACAACTATCCTATGTGGCAGGGAATCATATGCTCTTTGAAGAAAAATGAAATCACAACTATCATATGATTTCCTACCGCATAAGATAGTTGTATTTTTAGTTGTGTGAAAAGTTGGTAGGGAATCATTTATCTTCTGTCTTTATGATTATGTATGGAATCCATATTTATCTTAGAAAAATATGTTCATAGGATGACTCAAAGTATCATAGGATGTTCAAGTTATCTATTAAATGATAAGGGCATAAACCCTAGTGTTTAATAAAACATGAAGAGTGGACAATCAAATAATAATAAAAAAAATAGTAATGTTATAAACTATATTTTTATCTCATAACTATCACACAATATTAACGTGATAGTTCTAACCAACTTTTGGATCGGTTAGAGCAATAGCAGCAATTTCCCTTCTTTTTTTTTCTTTTTTTTTTTTTTTTCTTTTTTTTTTTTTATAAATTTAAGGAACCAAACTACTTTGTTTACTTCATTGTTCAAATAAACTCCACTATAACCTTCCTTATCATTTAAATTGAATGATAGAAAAAAGAGTGATGAAAGAGAAATCTATTTAAATATGGGATATGTTAGACATACATCTCTTGACTAGGGGTGTGTAGAAACCAGCGAAATTGCCCTGATCCACATAACCCCGATTTTCAGTAATTTTTTGAGGATACGGGGTCAAAAAATGGTATACCCATGTGGGGCTGGGAAGGTTGGGTTTTTAAAAACCTTGGGGACCCACCCCGCCCCGTTGAAATAAAAAGATGAAAAAAAAAATTAAAAAAACCCCTAACCTAGTAAGTAACCCTAGCACCTCCTCGTTTGAACCCAATTGTTGCCCCTTCGTCTTCTTCCTTTCCTCTGATGGCTTCAACGTGAAGAATGTTGTTGTCAAGGATCTCAAGCATGGTCCGGTGAGCTGGTGACCAAGATTGATAGGCGATCTGGTAAGGAGATTGAGAAGGAGCGGATTCTTAAGACTTGCATTGCCTTTGTTCTTCACCCAACCGCCACCCTTCGTCTTCTTCGTTTTCCCCTAGTCCAAATTCCAGAATGTACCAGTTGAACTTGAATCCATCTATCCCTCTTATATCCACACCCCGTGACTCTTCAGTCTTCAGATCAGATCCTCACACAGACTTGGGCATTCCGGTGAGCTGTGAAGCTGTTTCTTTAGCAACAGAGTCTACGATGGTGATTAAGGTGAGTGTTTATACAATTTTATGTTTGTTTTTGTTTGGTTTGGTTTGGTTTAGTTTAGTGTTTGGTTGCTGAGACAAGGTTTATAAATTTGGTCCATTTGGATGATTTCTTGTGTTGCTTCAATTTTGCGAATAATAATGTATAGTTGAAATGGAAAGTTTTGCTGCGAAAATTGTTGATTTGTTTGTGATTTCTCTATGATTTATTTGGTTCATGAGAAAATCTGGCTTTGGTTTCTTATGTTTCTAAATCTAGGTATTGAACCTGCCCCACCCCGCACAACCCGCACCCCCCCCCGCCCTGCACGGATTCTTCCTTTTTTGTGCTGTTCGCGAGTGTGATTTTCACAACCTGCAGGGGTGCGGGGTGGGGGGTAAAAAGGGCGAAAATCCATCCCGCACCGTGCACACCCCTACTCCAGACCATCTCCTATCCATCTTCATACAACTAAGTTTCAGATCCAATGGTAGATGATGAGAATGTAAAATGTCGTATTTTTCCCCTTAATATTTAATCTCTTATACTTATTTAATGCCTAAATATACTCATTATTCTTATATTTTGATTTAGGATGCAAATTGAGGCATTAAATGCAAAATAAAGTTAATTGGGCGATTTTGGACAGTTTCGACATCAGTTCGTAATCTGGGCATAACTCTCTCATAAAAGCTCCGATTGAGATGATTCAAGATGCTGTGGAATGCCAAGAAAAAGATATACAACTTTTATGTTTTGCGTTTTGAGAGATACCGAATGAATCAAGGTCAAAATCGGGCTTGAAGTTGACGTTCTGATGTGGATCTAATGCGATTTATTTGCGGAAATTTTCAGATATGGAAATTTCTTTACTTTGAGCCTTTTCATAATCATCCAATCAATTCCAGCCAAGCTAAGGAAATAAATGAAAAGTTAAAGCAAAAGGAAGAAAATGAGAGAAAAGATGCGTGGAGAACCATGGAATTTAAGAAGAGATTTGTGGGGACCACGTGGAAGAAAACAACATGAAATGAGCATCTCTTCCCATGACAAGACAAATTGATTTTCTCTCCATACTTGGCTGATTTGTGGGGACTTAAACAAGGAAAGAATCGATAAAGCATATGGCAACAAAAGTCCCCATTGAAATCATCACCTTCCTAGTTATCATAGCCTTTATTTTATGTTTAATATTTTCCTTAATTAGTAGATTTGTGTATTGTTATTTTAGGATAGTATTTACAATATCTTTCTTCAGGAGATTTCCTAGGTTTCTAGCATATGGGATGAAACATGTATAAAATGGGGGAACCATGACAGACACCACACACCTTCTACCTTACATCTTCTATCTTCTTCCATCTTCTATCTTCCATCTTCTCCCCTCTTCTCTAAACTTTGGTCGAAGGAAACGGAAGCCTCGGAATCAATAAAACTGTGAGATCTAATTTGTTTTTATTGTTCGATTTATGCTTTGAGTATCAGATGTTCTTATATAATTATTTTTATGATTGTCTCGTTTAACAACTAAGATTTAATGATTTGACTGAGTTTCTACGCTGGCGATCATTAAATCCTAGGAGGCCAACTAGTTTATTTAATGATTTGACTGAGTTTCTGCGCTGGCGATCATTAAATCCTAGGAAGCCCACTAGTAGCCAACTAGTTTATTTAATGGTTTGACTGAGTTTCTGCGCTGGCGATCATTAAATCCTAGGAAGTCTACTAGTTTGTTATTCGTTGCAATCTATTGCTGGGTTGGACATCAAATCCGTAATTGTTTGATCCCTCCAATCTATGAAGCAACTAAGATTTAGTGATTTGCTGCTTCTCAGTGATTATTAAATCTTAGGAAGAATATTTGACGAAATTAAATGCAACCGCTTGTGCTTGTGTTGTTTCGCTTCATCGATCTCTCTAATTCTTAAAGCTGCTACTAGATTAAACCTATAGCGCTTGTCTTAGGTTGTTTAGTAGTTAGGGTTAATTAGAGCGCTTGTTTTCTAATTAACTACGACTAAGGAGAGATAGGAAAACAGTTCCAACGGTGAATATTCAAGTATGAATTGATATATATTTGCATCGATGATCAGTTGCCAGATTCCGACGGTGGAAGTTGACTAAGACCAATGTTTGTTCTTTTCCTTTATATTTTTATTTTACTTATTATTTTTATTGTCATACTCAAAACCCCTCCCCAATCCTTGATCACTTAGCGTAAAACTCGACTAATCACTCTTCGTGGGATCGACCCTTACTTGCACTACTACATTTATATTTTTAGAAGTAAGGTTTTATTTTTGGGTGCTCGCGACAGCACGCCAGTAGATTTAAAAATGAGATGGGTAGGTGATAGATTTATATTATTTTTCTTTAAATATTATTTTAAATAAATGTTAGAGGAAAGAGAAAAGAAAGATAAAACATTTTTATATGAAAAATAATGTTAAGGGAAACAATTCCCAGGGAGTCTGTTGCTGTGTTGCAGGTGTATTTTAAGAGTATTCGCTTTAGGAAAGTTACTACTAATGCTTTCATCGTTAAAAAAAAGAAAATGAACGGTTGATTGAGACGGTCGCGTATTATAAGATAAAAATATAGTATATAATATATAATAATAATTATTTTTATTTAAAAAAGGACGTGTAAATCCAACATGGGCTTTGCTAGAATTAGAGGCCCAGAGAAAGTTGACAGCTTCCACTGCCGAATGGAGCAATTATAATGTGTAAAAAATTCAAACACGTAGTCTTTTTCTTTTGTTTTCCTTCTTCTTCTCTCTTGTTGTCTTGTACATTAATTGTCAAATTGGCATATTTTATATATATATTCAGAAACCAGACCGGGTTGGACTTGTATAGTAATTCAGTGGGGAGGAGGAATTGTTGACGTGCTCTTACCATTTGATGCTAAAACTACACGACAACACCTCCATTATAAGCCTGGTTTCCGTACCAGATACACAAAATAATGTTAATTCGATGCAAGAAATCTTTAAAGAAAACAAAATAAAATAGAGAGAAAGAGAGGGAGTGGCTTACACCACCACGACTCTGTGTGTTCTACGCAATCCTTTAGCCCGATAATTGGGTTGGATAAATTTCGTTTCTTTGTCCTCTCGGAGTAAGTTTCTTATCTCTACGTTTATTTTTCTTTAAGATTTGCTGTCGAATCAATATGTTTTGAATCGTTTGGTAGCTAAAATAATTGTCCTCTTCATTTCTTGGGCGCCCAGTTCCTTGATCTGTTGCTTTCTCCAGTTTTCATGGCTCATTTCTTTGCATGATTTGTTGCCAAATTAGTGGGTTTTTTGTTCTTGTGTGTGCGCGTGTTTTTCTTTAAAGATTTAATCTTTTGTGTGTTCATCTGGATATGGGTAATTTGGGTTGTTGATTTGTTGCTTTGTCTACGTATACAGGTAATGGAGAATCATTGAATTTCTCTTTCATCAGCGTTTTCCAATCCGAGGTACAGAGCTTCGTTTGTTTACAGATATTTGGCGTTGTGCGTTTGTGTTCATTTCTTTTGATTCGTGAATGTTTGAGAACACATTATTAGTTTTTCATGCAAAATTATTTGAGGATTCATGTTGGTTCTCGGTAACTAAGTTTGGCGAAGAGTGGATTTATTCTGGGTATGGACAGTTTGTGATGGAAATGCAGTGTGAGAGGGATTGGGAAATGGGGATGTAGTTAGACATTTCTGCTGAGAAAGATGGATTTACAGGGTAATTCTCAGCCCGAATCGGGAAAACTGGAGCAAATTGTTTACCAATTTCGATTAAAGAGCTTGCACATGATTCTAGACTCGAGGGTGCCTTCTCTTCCTCGACATGATCGCAGTGGTGACCCATCATCGGCTTCCCGGGTGAGAAAGAGTGAGAGATGGTTCAACTTAGCACTAGGCGACCGCCCTGCAGCTCTGGATAATGTAAATTTCTGGCACAGAAGTCCAATGGATCCGATGATAATTGATGTAATACTAGTTCATGAAGGGTCTAAGTCTGCGGGGGAATATATTGAGACAGTTATAGAGAGGTGGGTTGTTCAGTATGAATATCCACGAGCAGTGGCTGCTCAAACTGGTGAAAGTTCTGCCTCTTACAAGAAAACATACAAGAAGTCTATAATACTTTTACGGGCTCTTTATTCACAAATGAGGCTTCTCCCAGCATATAGGATCTTCCGGCAGCTAAGTACATCAAGTCAGACCTATAATTTTGATATCATTTACAAGGTCTCTTCACTTAGTGATCCGTTCTCTAGAGCGGATGAGGAAATGATGGAGGAATACAGTTTCACTCCTGTAGAGACATTCCCTGGTCACCTTTGCATATCCGTGACATACCGTACAACACTATCCGATTTCAACCTTGAGCCTTCAACCTCTTTGCCACCTAAGATTATTCCAGATTATGTTGGTAGCCCCAACACTGACCCTCTGAGGTCTATTCCCTCTTCAGAGAAGGGTGTTCGTGCCATTTCCTTTCCACTGAGAGGAGTACGGGCTCCATCTCCTGGGCCGTTTCAACGCCCACACAGCTGGACAAGTGGCTTCCACAGAGCAGCTTTTTCTGCACAAAATCAGCCCATTGTTGGATCTCCACCTGCATATCGCCCATCTCCTATGCAATATGATTATCCATCTCCACCTACCGACATTTATGGTAACAGAGTTCAAAATTATAGACCACCAATCCACCAAAAGGCTATCAGTTATGATGAGTATCAGCTTTCGCCTCCATTCTCACCATCCCCATCTCCGTCTTCCCCATCATACTTTGCCAGTGGTAATCCTATGCAAACACGTGTACATCCAGAAACTGCCCCTGTAAGTATACCACTTTCAATCACAGGCAGAAGTTCTAGACACCTTTCTCCCAGTTCTTTCGATCCAAATAGAAGTTCTCTTCCACCTTTATCTCCCAGAAGCAGAAGGACTGATCCTTCATCACAGGAGTCTCCATCTGGAATCACGTCTTTTAGGAAAATAGAGGCTTTAAGGTCCGGAGAGGTGCAGAATCATTATGCTGGTCACAAGGTAGTCCTAATTTTCCAATCCAGATACTTTTCTAGTTCTACATTCCCACTCCTGAAATTCAATATTTATTTTCGTGGTTATCTAATAAGACCAATTATTATGTGCTTCGTAGTTGATCAGAGATAGCAAAGATGATTCAGGGCGGTTTTCAGGATTGTTATCTTCCAGTGGCTCACCTCGTATTGGGTTTTCTAGAAGCTCCAGCAGATTATCTTTCCAGGATGACTTGGATGATAATGACTTCTCATGTCCTTTTGATGTTGATGATGTTGATACGTTGGATTTGCAAGCCAGGTACTTCAATTTAACTCATGGTTATAGTTATAAACAAGGTCATGAAACATCCTCAGACTTGGTATCAGTTTTGATGCCAGTAAGCTTACATATTCAGAGGTTTTATCCTTTGATTACCCAGCCACTTCACTTGCATTCAATGTTATAGTTCTCCAACTGTTGGTTATAGGCTTGCAACTTCTTGAACTGCTTGTTTAGTTGATGTTGAGGAAGACGTACTCTGGAAAAGAGTTTTGAAGTTGAAGTTTGTTTGATTGAAATGGTCTGAATAATATTATAAGAAACATTATCTCACAATCTTGATGTGCATTTTATGATGGAAACTAAATGACTCAGTTGGGTTGGGTCTGATCATCATTCATTGGGAGCAATTATGCTTGGGGTTTCTATCTCAGAAGGGTTTTTTTTTTTTTTTTTCGGTCTAAGTTGAGGTTTGCATTTGGACTAGGGAAGCTTGTAATTCGATCTTTAGCTTGTTACATGGTAAAGAACTTATGTAATGGAAAGAAGTTAGGAATTGGAAAGGAGAAAAAGAAAGTAATAAAATAGGAGAGCATAGTGTAGACAAGCTGAAAACTTACCAGATGCAATGGTGGTCTGTTATCTAGTACATAGATTTAGTCTTATGTAATGAACAACTTGAAAGAGAGAAACAAAACCATCCAATGCTCTATAAAGTTTTAATGAAAACAACCATTGTGGATCTTCAAAATATCTTATCATTTTCATGCTTCTTCGAGTTATATTTTGGTTTGCAAACTGAAGGCTTTAAAGGCCGACTTAAAAGTCTGGAATGAGTAGGTGTTTGGCAATGTAGAGAGCAAGAAAAAATTTCTTCTGGAGGATCTTCAGGTTCTTGAGGGCTTGGAAGAAGGGAGAGGTCTAAGTGAGGAGGAGAAATTGAGGCAGGATACAGTGATCAATGATTTGGAGAGGATACTCTTCTAGAGGAGTGTGTTGGAGACAAAAATCAAGGGTGTTGTGGTTAAGAGAGGAGGGCAGGTACACAAAGTTCTTCCATCGATCGGGCAACTCAAATAGGAGGAATAACTCTATTGATCAGTTGGTGGTCAATAGTACAGTCTTATCAGATCAATCTGAGATAAACGTTCACATTGTGCAGTTCTACAATAGTTTGTTTTCCAAGTGGCACAGTTAGGGGCCTAGATTGGATTGCCTTTCTTTTGATTTCAATGGGGAGGATGAGGCCATCTGGTTGGAAAGAACTTTCAAGGTAGATGAGGTTCTTAAGGTGGTGAGAGTTATGAATGGTGATAAGGCCCGGGCCCTGACGGTACTATGGTGTTCTTCCAAACCTATTGGAAGGTTCTTAAAGTAGATATCATGAGTGTTTTCCATGAGTTTCCTGCTAGAGGTTTGTTTGAAAAAAGCTTCAATGCCACCTTTATTTTGCTTATTCCGAAGAAACCTAGTGCCATTGATATTAAAGACTTTTGACCTATTAGCTTAGTGGATTGAGTTCACAAAATTGTTGTGATTTTCAGATTTTTTTTTTTTTTTTTTTGATAAGTAAGAGAATTTCATTAAAAAAGCGTAAGGCGCCCCCAAGTACACAGGATGTATACACAGAAGCAACTCAGCTAGCCCACATAAAACCTAATAAAACCACAAGGAACCCACAAGAAAACCCCTAACAAGCATAATAGAAACCTTCACAAAACAAAAGAACCCCCAATAGTAACCCCCGAATACAAAAAAAACCCTAAAAGCACTCAAACCAACCCCAAAAACCCCCCAACAAGACCCCCTAAACCCAAAAGAAAAAAAAACCTAGAACCTGAGAAAAACCCAAGAGAAACACCCCTCAAAATAATCCAAGCAAAAACCGAACCCGATGAATGGCCCACAAACCCACCCAAGCACACAAAGGCACACAACTCTACAACATAAGGCCCTTTCCTTTCCTACGCCTAGCGGAAGATTTAGCGTCGCCATAGTTGATAGAGCTATGCAGGTTTAAAAGCTCCCTCTTGCCTTTGGACTTTTGGCGCGATATCATCTTGTCACGCTGAAATTCTTCTTCCATGGCATCCCGAATGGCCAACGCCTCGTCCCCAAAAGCGCCCTCTAACGCCCAATCCAAAGGCGAAACATCCCAAAGATCAACGTCCTCCTCCCAAACCACAATCTCCCCGTTATGATCAAAATCGATCGGCCAATTCCGAGATTGGGAGAAACTATTACCCTCAACAGGTGAAGAGATGGAACAGCCTCTAAGAGGGGAGGAAGGCCCAACCATCCCAACATCGAAGACCTTCCGAGGCGAAGCGGGAGTAGCTGGCATCTTTGGGCGAGGGTTAAGAAACCCCTTTCTAAGAATGCCCGTCTTCACTGGAGACTCTGCAACCTTCTTCGTTGGAGGCTCTGCAACCGCAACCTTATTAACAGCTAAGTCGGCAACCAACTTCGAGGCTTTCAGGGAATTTGATAGAAGCACATCGTTCCACTTCAACGAAACCCCTTCCCTAAGTATCCTCGCCTTCTTGATATAACTTTGAAATGGCTTTGAGACCACGGGGAAAGAAGAGCGCAACTTCTCTCCCAACTCAGTGGCTCCAATGGAAGGAGGGGTCGTGAGTTGAGAGACCGTCCGAGAAGCACCATCAGGATTGCACCGCAGAGGAGGGGACACCTGAGCCGGTAGAGAAACAACCTGGACCACCGGAGGAAGGGACACCTGAGCCGGCGAGGGGGGAAACCCGAAAAGCTTAGGGGTAGTAACCCGGCTAGGAACTACCTTCAAACCCGGCTATTTATTTTTAATTTCCAAACCTCATAATGCTTTCATAAGGGGTAGGCAAATTCTTGATTATGTTCTCATTGCAATGAGTGCCTTGATAGCAGGATTAGATCCAAAGTTCCAAGTGTGCTTTGTAAGCTAGATATTGAAAAAGCTTATGATCATGTAAATTGATATTTTTTGCTGTATATGCCAAGGAGATGCAGTTTTGGAGAGAAATTATGTAATTGGATAGTGCACTGTATCTTATCGGGGCGCTTTTTTGTGTTGGTGAACGACACTAACGAGCTTCTTTAGTAGTCCTCGTGGTTTGAGACAGGGAAATCATTTGTCTCCCATATTGTTCGTTATTGTTATGGAGACATTAAGTAGAATGATTTTTGCCATGGTGAGTGAGGATCTATTTTCAGGCTTTTGGTGGGATCTAGGAATGCTGGGACTCTCAACATTTCTCGCCTTTTGTTTACTTTTCAAAAAAACATTTCTCACCTTTTGTTTGCAAACGATACTTTGATGTTTTGTGGGGGCAACCTAGATCATCTTCGCAATTTACGTTGTTTGTTCCTATGCTTTGAAGCGGTTTTAGGGTTGATAATTAATCTGGCTAAATCAGAGTTGGTCCCCATTAGCAACGTCAACAATGTGGAAGGTTTAGCTAACATTTTGGATTGTAGGGTCGCTTCCCTACCTTTGAAGTTTCTAGACCTTGCATTGGGATCTTTGTTTAGACCAAATCTATTTGGGGCATTATTGAAAAGATAGAGCGTTGTTTGGCAGGATGGAAGATGATGTATTTGTCAAAGGGTGGTAAGTAACCTTGATCAAAAGTACTTTATCTAATCTACCTACTTCATGTCTATTTTTCCCTTCTCGGTTGGCAGCATAGAGAAGTTGTCGCGAGATTTTGTTAGCTGGCTTAAGGTGTGTTCTTCGATCTCCAAAGGAGGGTTGGGGGTCCGTAATTTACTTTCGTTCAACTGATGTTGTGGAAGTGGCTTTGGCGTTATGTTCATGAGAGAGAGAGACCTTATGGAAGGTGGGTGTAGATTCTAAATATGGTAGCGCATGGGGTTGGTGGTGTTCTAATGATGATTATGAGGCACATGGGTTGTGGCTTTGGAAAAAATATCAGGAGGGGTTGGGAGGAGTTTTCTAGTTACATTAGATTTGAGATTCTCATATGATGTCTAGTGTGGGGATTAGGCCCTCAAGGTAGCTTTTTCAGGCTTGTTCAATTTGGCCCGTTGTAAGGATGCTTTAGTGGCAAATCTTTTGGAGTTGTCTAGTGACTCCCATCAGTGGAATTTTTAGCTTTCTCAGAGCAACTCAAGACTGAGAGCTGGATTTCTTTACCTCATTCTTCAATTTGTTATACCCTCAGATTGAGACAGGGAGACGAAGACAAGCTTTGTTGGATACCTTTCAAGAGAGGGTTGTTTGATGTTAAATCATACTATAATGTCCTTGTTCCTCATGATAGCACTCATTTCCCTTGGAGGAGTATTTGGTGGAACAAGGCTCCCCTGAGAGTGATTTTCTTTTCTTGGTTGGTTGCCTTAGGGAAATTTTAACCATGGATAATCTTAGAAAGCAGCATGTCATCGTGGTGCTGTTTAGGTAAGAAGAGTGGGTAGTCAGTGGATCACCTTTTATTACATTGTGAGATGTCTAATGCCTTGTGGAATGTCATCTTCAACCTTTTAAGGTTGCTGTGGGTTATGCCTCGTCGAGTGGTAGATCTTTTTGTTGGAAAGGGTTTTTAGGTAGAAGTCGGAACAATATTATATGGAAGATGGTTCTGTCTTGCCTTATCCGGTGTATTTGGAGGGAGAGAAATGATTGGAGCTTTGAAGACAGTGAACGGACGGTAAAGGAATTGAAGGATTTTTTCTTAAAGACTCTTTATCATCGAATAGCTGCCATGGACTTAAACATTTCTAGCTTTCATGTTTTTCTTGATTTTTTTTTTTTCTTGTACTAGCTAGGGGTTTATCTTGTACTCTTCCTATGTAAGTTGCGCTTTTTGCACTTTACGATGAATTGTGTTTACTTATTAAAAAAAGAAAAGAAAGAAGAGCAAAAGTACGTAGATAGACAAATTAGGAGAAAGATACTGTTTGGAATTTCATGATGCTAGAGTCATTTGGTTGGGAAAAACCCAACCTTTAATGTGTAGTTTTTGAAAGAGGGATAAACATTTATATCATTATTTGCTGCGATTTCAAATTGAAGTAAAATTATGTGGGAATTTCTGCACCAATAGCTTCTCATACTAATGCACAGATTGTTCTTTTGGCAGATAACAATGTTTTCTTGTCTTGCTTATATGTTGATTTATAACATCTCATGTGGTATACGGAATAAAGCTCCAAATCTTATCTAAGTTCAAGACGACTTTTATCTAGACTGTAATGAAAACACATAACTAATCATAATGGTCATATTAGAATTTCGTTTGGTTTCTTCTGTTAACTTTTAAGCATCATGTTATAGCTTTTCTTCTGGTACTATTTTGAACTTAATCTATTATACAGCCACAACACTGCTGCATACAAGTGTCCAGGTCTAGTTACATTAGGTTTACTTCATTGACGTATTTATGTTATAATATAACCTCAGACTACCTTCATTTGTCAAACAACATCCAAGCCCTCCTCTCTTCTTCATTTACTGTTTCCCTGGTGACATTTATTGTGGTATACTTCTGATGATTGCATAACCAGAAGTAGCAACATCAAAAGCTGAGTTCGAAGTGGATGCAGAGCAATGTTCTATTTTAGAATTCTGACCAGGAAGGTACTTATCAAAAAAAAAATTCTGACCAGGAAGGTGTGAGTAGTTAAAGACACTCTCAGTCATACCTATTGCTAGTCAAAATTGCTTTGTGGAGTGGGTCCTATTTGTCAGATAAGGTTTTTGGATGAATTTGGGTTTTAAATACTTCCCTTCTCTTGAATGCATTCCACACTGAGTCTAGGCAAAGCCTATCTAGCCTATTGGTTCCTTGTTTGTGTTACCGTACTTGTCCATCTTGCATCTGCCGGTTTCATAGGTGTTCTGCTCTTAATCTGTACGTGGGATTCTCACTTTGGTCCCTTGCACATGGTGTCACAGCTCTTCGAAGAGAGAGAAAAGAATCAAGCTTGAAGAAGACTAGTTCATGATGCTAGAGTCATTTGGTTGGGAAAAACCCAACCTTTAATGTGTAGTTTTTGAAAGAGGGATAAACATTTATATCATTATTTGCTGCGATTTCAAATTGAAGTAAAATTATGTGGGAATTTCTGCACCAATAGCTTCTCATACTAATGCACAGATTGTTCTTTTGGCAGATAACAATGTTTTCTTGTCTTGCTTATATGTTGATTTATAACATCTCATGTGGT
Organism: Alnus glutinosa; assembly: GCF_958979055.1. Classification (NCBI taxonomy): domain Eukaryota; kingdom Viridiplantae; phylum Streptophyta; class Magnoliopsida; order Fagales; family Betulaceae; genus Alnus; species Alnus glutinosa. The sequence goes on along the minus strand of NC_084886.1, from coordinate 49,561,335 downwards.
ATACGGAATAAAGCTCCAAATCTTATCTAAGTTCAAGACGACTTTTATCTAGACTGTAATGAAAACACATAACTAATCATAATGGTCATATTAGAATTTCGTTTGGTTTCTTCTGTTAACTTTTAAGCATCATGTTATAGCTTTTCTTCTGGTACTATTTTGAACTTAATCTATTATACAGCCACAACACTGCTGCATACAAGTGTCCAGGTCTAGTTACATTAGGTTTACTTCATTGACGTATTTATGTTATAATATAACCTCAGACTACCTTCATTTGTCAAACAACATCCAAGCCCTCCTCTCTTCTTCATTTACTGTTTCCCTGGTGACATTTATTGTGGTATACTTCTGATGATTGCATAACCAGAAGTAGCAACATCAAAAGCTGAGTTCGAAGTGGATGCAGAGCAATGTTCTATTTTAGAATTCTGACCAGGAAGGTACTTATCAAAAAAAAAATTCTGACCAGGAAGGTGTGAGTAGTTAAAGACACTCTCAGTCATACCTATTGCTAGTCAAAATTGCTTTGTGGAGTGGGTCCTATTTGTCAGATAAGGTTTTTGGATGAATTTGGGTTTTAAATACTTCCCTTCTCTTGAATGCATTCCACACTGAGTCTAGGCAAAGCCTATCTAGCCTATTGGTTCCTTGTTTGTGTTACCGTACTTGTCCATCTTGCATCTGCCGGTTTCATAGGTGTTCTGCTCTTAATCTGTACGTGGGATTCTCACTTTGGTCCCTTGCACATGGTGTCACAGCTCTTCGAAGAGAGAGAAAAGAATCAAGCTTGAAGCTTGAAGCTTGAAGAAGACTAGTTGAGGAGTTGTGTGGTCAAACAGTGGGTTACGTGGCTTCATCCGTCGTTTGTAGTGGTGCGGTCCAGCTAGGCATTCTAGAAGTTCTCATGCGGTGCGTTTTGGGTCCTAGGATGGCTGATGCGGTGCGTTTAGTAATAAATAAGGGCCTGCCGTTTTATCCCTAGAGCTAGTCGTTTATGTAGTCCTTAAGTGCTGTCGTTTTAGTAGGGTTGGAAGTGCAATTGTAAGAGACACTATATAAGTCTCGCTTTAGCACTGAATGAGGTATCTGTCGAATTGTGGACTTGTTCCTTGGAGGGTGGCTCCTCGAATCTGCCGCTTTATGTTTTCTCCAGTAATATTAATATAATTACAGCACTTTTCTCTCCATTTTCTCCCTAATTTCCATCTAAATTCCATAAAAAAACCCTAAACAGTAACCTGTGTGTAACAATTGGTATCAGAGCACCGATTCTTGGCCTATGAAAACCAGGTTTGGAACTATGGCAGAAGACACGCAACAATTGAGGAATCATGTGACTCAGCTTCAGGCCGAAATGGCTACTAGAACCGACTTAGCTAATCTCCAGGCAAATCTGAAGGAGGCATTGCAGCAAGCTCAGGTGAAAATGAAACAGATGGTCCAATCCCTGCTGTCCAGTCAGGCGGGATCTAGCGGGTCTCATGGGCCGGGTGGTGGGCACCTGGAACAAGGAAGGAATGTTGAGCGCGGGGAGTCCTCTAACCCAAAGGGGTTTAACTCCAGTGACGGGCTCGAGCCTAAAACAATCCGTTGGGAATTCCCATGGTTTGACGGTGAAGACCCGAAATCGTGGTGTTGCCGTGCGGAACAATACTTCGATTATTATAACACTCCTGACCCTCAACGTCTCTCCATCTCCTCCTTTCACATGGAAGGGAGTGGTCTGGTTCCAAGAATTTAAGGCTACTAACCGGGAGGTTTCTTGGGGGGAGTTCGTCACAGCTCTCCAAATTCGGTTTGGTAGGGGCGCCTACGACGATCCTATGGAGTCTCTATCTAAGTTAAAACAGGAAGGACCCTTGGATGATTATAAGAGCAAATTCGACACCCTGGCTCTCAAGGTCCAGGGACTGCCCGAAGCACACAAGCTAAGTTGCTTTATGGGGGGATTGAAAGAAGAAATCCGACTGCCTGTAAGGATGTTCAATCCAAAGAACTTGGTGGATGCGTATGCACTAGCTCGGATTCAAGAGGAGTGTGTAATGAATGTGGCTAAGAGTTTCCAATCTAGCTGGCGATCGGTGCAGATAACCCAGTCACACCGGGGTTTAACCACTAAACTGCCGGTTGGGGTTGCTAAGGGGAGCAGTTTTACCCCTACTAAGAACACTCAGCCTGTTTCTCTAAGGCAGAATTATCTACCTCCATCGGGGGGAGGATCAAACCGGGCAGACACTGCAAGTCCCAACCCGAGCCTTAGTGCCTGTTCAGAAAATTACTCAGGCCCAGATGGAAGAGCGCAGGAGGAAGGGCCTTTGCTACTCTTGTGATGCAAAATGGACTAGAGGCCATGTCTGCCAAGTGCCCAAGCTTTTTCTCATTGAAGTTGCGGACCAGGAGGAGGAAGAAGGAGGCAAGACAGCTCCTCAAGCTGAAGAGGACCCATGGGAGTTTTTCTTGAAAGAGTTTTCGGAAATTTCGCTCAATGCCATCACTGGGTCACCCAGTCCTAAAATTATGAGAATTGTGGGAATTATTCGGTTTCGTAGGGCTATTATCTTAATTGACTCGGGCAGTACCCACAACTTCGTGGATGCAAAACTGGCCGCTGCACTAGGAATTCAACCATTTGGGCAAGATGGAATCAAGGTTAAAATTACAAACGGGCAGGAAGTGGCAAGCCCAGGGAAGAGCAGGGAGGTGGAAGTTAAGATGCAAGGATACATCTTCCGAACTGAGCTTTTTTATCCTGCCTTTGGCAGGCTGTGATGCTGTACTAGGCATCCAGTGGCTTCGGACCCTTGGACCGATCTTGTGGGATTTTACTCAGCTGGAAATGAGGTTTCGGTATGAAGGTACTGGCTATACCTTGCGTGGACTCAGGCAGGGTTCCCGAATGAGTTGGGAGGAGGGAGATTCTTTCAAATTCTCTAAGCTTGAGAGGAAGGGCATCTTGCTATACTTAATGGAACAGTCTACCAATGGGGCCCTAGAGCCTAAACAGTCCATGACAGTCTCTAAACAGCCCCAGTTACCCGGTCCAGTGGCTGCCATACTCGAAGATTACCGTGACATCTTTCAGGAGCCAAAGGGGCTGCCCCCCCATAGGGCTCACGACCATGCTATTACACTCAAAGAGGGAGCACAACCGGTGTCAGTTCGGCCTTACCTGTACCCTTTCTACCAAAAGGAGGAGATAGAGCAAATTGTAAAGGAGTTGCTAGACTCAGGGGTTATTAGGCCCAGTCACAGCCCATTTTCATCCCCGGTGTTATTGGTAAGGAAGGCGGACGGCACCTGGAGGATGTGCATGGATTATCGGGCTTTGAACAAGGTAACGATCAAAGACAAATTTCCTATTCCTGTAGTAGATGAGTTATTGGATGAACTGTGGGGAGCACAATTTTTTTCTAAGCTGGACCTAAGATCCGGGTACCATCAAATCTGGGTGGTCGAGGCTGATATTCCTAAAACTGCATTCCGAACCCACACTGGACATTATGAGTTCTTGGTTATGCCCTTTGGGCTAACCAATGCCCCCTCAACCTTCCAAAGCCTAATGGACCACATATTCCATCCCTTTTTGAGGAAGTTTATCTTAGTGTTCTTTGATGACATTTTGATATACAGCCCGAATATGGAGACACACCTCACTCACCTTCAAAAGACACTAGAACTCTTGAGGAAACACTAGTTGTTCGCTAAGATGACCAAGTGTCGATTTGGTTGTGTGGAAGTTGAGTATTTGGGGCATGTGGTCTCAGCCCGAGGAGTTTGTGCAGACCCAAGCAAGATTCAGGCCATGGTGGACTGGCCACTCCCTACGACCATCAAAGCCCTGAAGGGTTTCCTAGGGTTGACTGAGTATTGCAGAAAATTTATAAGAGATTATGGAGCTATAGCTGCACCATTAACAGCCATGCTCAAAAAGAATTCCTTCTCGTGGTCAGAACCGGCTCAAGAGGCCTTTGTAGCTCTAAAAACAGCAGTTACCCAAGCCCCAGTCCTAGCCCTGCCCAATTTCTCTCAGCCCTTCCTAATAGAGTGCGATGCTAGTGGAGTTGGTATAGGGACAGGCCTTATGCAGGGCAACCGGCCTATAGCCTTCCTCAGCAAGGCACTCAAGGGTAAAGCACTCCATATGTCCACCTACGAAAAAGAACTATTTGCCCTTGTCACCGCAATTCAGAAGTGGAGACCTTACTTATTGTGATAGCCTTTCGTGGTCAAAACTGACCAGCAAAGCCTCAAATTCCTGTTAGAGCAGAAGGTAGGGACCCCCTTCCAGCAGAAATGGATTACAAAACTGTTGGGTTATGACTTTGTGGTGGAGTATAAGAAGGGAGTGGAGAATAGGGTGGCTGATGCCCTATCCAAAAAAGAGGGCTGGGAGGAAGGACTTTCCCTTTCCCTACTGTCCATTCCAATTGCTAGTTGGGTAGAGGATTTAAAACAGCAGTACACTGAGGATGAGGGGCTCAAACAGTTGATGGAGAAATGGCTGAACAATGATCTAGACACCCGTAGGTACTCTCTTCGAGATGAACTCTTACTTTACAAGCACAAGATTCTCTTAGGAGGGTCCCCGGTACTTAAAAGCCAGGTGCTACAGTATGTGCATAGTGACCCAGCAGCTGGGCACTCGGGGTATGATAAGACATTGCAAAGGGCTAGAAGGGATTTCTATTGGCACGGCATGAGAAAGGATATCAAGAACTTCATCAGGGAGTGCGATGTGTGCCAGCAGAACAAGAATGAGAACATCTGCCCTGCTGGCCTACTGCAACCACTCCCTATCCCAACCCTGGTGTGGACAGATATTTCAATGGACTTTGTTGAAGGGTTACCCCCATCCCAGGGCCATTCGGTTATCCTTGTGGTGGTGGATAGACTTACCAAATCCAGCCACTTTATCTCTCTTGCTCACCCCTACACAGCTGCCAAAGTGGCCCAGCTATTCATCCAGAATGTCCTTAAGTTGCATGGGATGCCACAGTCCATAGTCTCGAACAACGACCCGACATTTACCAGTGCCTTCTGGGCCGAGTTGTTCAGGCTACATGGCACCTCACTCAAGCTCGGTACGAGCTACCATCCACAGATGGATGGCCAAACTGAGATCGTGAACAAGTGCCTCGAGACCTACCTCCGATGTTTCACACAGGATAGCCCTAAGAGATGGACCTACTGGCTACCGTGGGCAGAGTACAGCTACAACACTACATGGCACTCAGCCATTCGGATGACACCCTATGAGAGGCAGTCTATGGGGTACCCCCCCCCCCCCCCCCCCCAGACTCTTAAGCTACATCCCGGGTACTACCCGTGTCGAAGCGGTAGACGAAGTGCTTCGCAACCGCGAGCAAATCCTAGCCCTTCTCAAGCAGAACATACAGTTTGCCCATCAGAGGATGAAGAAATACGCAGATATAAGGCGTACTGAAAGGGAATTTGAACTAGGGCAAATAGTGTACTTAAGGCTTCAGCCCTATCGCCAGTCAACAGTGTCATACCGCTGAGCCCTAAAGCTGTCACCCCGTTTTTACGGGCCGTTCCGCATCATTTGCCGAGTGGGAAAGGTCGCCTATGAACTGGATCTACCGCCGGCCGCTCGAATCCACCCGGTCTTCCATGTGTCCCAATTGAAGCCAAAGCTGGGATCTTCCACCTCAGCCTTGCCAAAGCTACCACCGGTGGACTCCGACGGCGTTCTTCGCCCCGAACCGTTTGAGATTCTGGATCGCCGCTCCCGGCCGAAGGACCATCGCCCCTTCATCGAGCTGCTGGTCCGCTGGGATGGCCAAGGCCCGGACGACGCCACTTGGGAGGACCTCCACAGCCTCCGGGAAGCCTACCCACACCTTGTGGGCAAGGTGTTTTGAGGGAGGAGTATTGTCACAGCTCTTCGAAGAGAGAGAAAAGAATCAAGCTTGAAGCTTGAAGAAGACTAGTTGAGGAGTTGTGGTCAAACAGGAGGTTACGTGGCTTCATCCGTCGTTTGTAGTGGTGCGGTCCAGCTAGGCATTCTAGAAGTTCTCATGCGGTGTGTTTTGGGTCCTAGGATGGCTGATGCGGTGCGTTTAGTAATAAATAAGGGCCTGCCGTTTTATCCCTAGAGCTAGTCGTTTATATAGTCCTTAAGTGTTGTCGTTTTAGTAGGGTTGGAAGTGCAATTGTAAGAGACACTATATAAGTCTCGCTTTAGCCTGAATGAGGTATCTGTTGAATTGTGGACTTGTTCCTTGGAGGGTGGCTCCTCGAATCTGCCGCTTTATGTTTTCTCCAGTAATATTAATATAATTACAGCACTTTTCTCTCCATTTTCTCCCTAATTTCCATCTAAATTCCATAAAAAACCCTAAACAGTAACCTGTGTGTAACACATGGATGCAGCCAAAACTCAGAGTTCTGACATGTGGGATTCTCTCTCTTTCACTTGCCAAGTGCTGGCAACAATTAGGGATTGAAATTTACCATTATGCATCTTTCACTTGCCTAGGTATCGTAGTCTGAGTGTTCATGGGGAATGACAGTGGACTAGCAATGCACACTGCTAGTCTTGTTCAGTAAATATTATCCTTGGTTGCGGATCTTTGGTTCCCCCCCCAGTATTTACTGTTTTATGACCTAATCATTCCAAATATTTTCCTTTGTTCCTTATTTAGTATAGTAAAATTGATCACTACACTCTGAAGGGCGACATATGATCTCTAGTTTATGGGCTTTGAGGATTTGTCAAGACTAGATTTGTTTGGAAATAACATTTTACCCATGTGTACTTAAAAAAAAAAAAAAAACATTTTACCCATGTGTAATCCGTTTAAGCAGTTATTACTTGTGCTTGTGTTTGTGGTTATGTAATACTATCTCTTCCAGCCTACATCATTGTCTTAGGCTCTAGATCTGCATTCACAATTATTGTATTGCCATTTTGCAAATATGTATGATCTAAAGCTATAGTACCATTTTGTTTAAAAATTTGGGTGAACAGTCTGACTCTTGATGGGAGAAAAGCTTCTGAGTTTACTTCACAGTCATTGCCAATTGGTAGAAAATCACAAGATGCTGCTGTTGGCGTTCTTGTTCAAATGCTGAGGACAGCACCTCCTCTTCGCCAAGATTCAAGTTGTTATTCATCCCATTCCATGAAGACTGAACCTGAGGGAGGAATGGCTACAGCTTCCGGATTCTTTATGCCTCGAAAGACAGCCGATGCACTTGACGAGCTCAGGAGTTACAGAGAAATGAAAGACCTTCTACTCTCTAAGAGTGGAACTCGGGTGGTTAGCAAAGATGAAGCTTGAGCCTACTGCTTTGATGGGTTCATCTTTGTTTAGATAGAAACCTGAGATCCTAAGAGAAAGGAGATTATGTAGTATGAAAGGAAGTACTGACACCAGGGTTCTTAGGTTTCAACAGAATGACAACCTCAGGATTAACAGATTGTGTACATATCATGAGTGAAAATAGTCGCTGCACTTTCATGATCATTGCTATGTGAAAATGTTTATGACCTTGCTATGTTATACATGTTTATTGCAGCCAGAGAATTAAGTCTGACCTTCAAGATTTCAGGAAGAACAAAAGCCTAGACGATAACAATAAGCTCTTCTAAGCGGATCAGGATCCCCTAAAATTCTCTGTCCGAATTTGTGAGAATTCGGACAGGTGATTGTGAGAAAGTACTTATAGAACCCACTTGACCAGATAAGTAGTTGGACAGTCCAAATTTTATTTGGGCAGGTGGGCCTCATAAGTGATCTCTCATAATCATCTGCGCGAATTCTCTCAAATTCGGGCAGAGAATTTGAGGGGATCCTTATCCCTTCTAAGCAATCACACATTGCAATCAATGCAATAAGTGTGAAAGCTACTGTAAATTCTTTGCATTTGACACTGTAGAAGCCCTGACAAGTTGGTATTTAAATACAGGCTATTGGAAGCCTTAACAAAATGCTTACAATGTGAATAACGACTCAAACAAAGGTAAGTTCAACAAATATACAATAGACAAAATAATAGACTGGTAGACCAATGTTTCATTCCATAATATCAATTTGATGAAATTTTCAGATTGTCCTTGATCTTTTTTGTTGAAGGTGGGGAGAAGGAATCGGGATCCCCACGATTGGGAATTTCTTAGAATCGGGTAGGGGGTTATGAGAGGGCCTTGATGGTCCTAGTCCAAGTAAAAGGTTCACTAATTCAAGCAAGTTGTTCAGGCTCTCCTGCATGTGCAGAGAGTCTCGCTCACAATCTCTAACAATTTTTTTTAACCTTGCACTTTGGACAAAAAATTGTTAGGAATCTCGATTTGAAGAGAGAAGAGCTTCAGAAGTGGTTTACATCTCTCAAGAAACAAGCCGTTTTATATTATACAATGCTAATTTTGTAATTGAATTAAAATTGTGTTTGTTGGCAATATATTCGGTCTGCATCAAATATTGAAAAAAAAAAAAAAAAAAAAAAAATTCGAAAATGTTTTTCGCCTAAATAATATGGCCTTAAACAAAACTCAGAGAAAACAAAAGCTGCAGTATATTAACTTAAAAGAAACATAAAATTGATCTTTTGAATAACGAGGTAGAAAACTTAAACAATAAACTTTACCACCAGATCAGGTGCATAACTCAAATCTGGCTGACTTTATTTTGATAAAGAACTGGACAAGTATAAATCACACCTCACAAAGAGTAATCTAATGCATAATTTCTCCGATACATCATACATGAACTTCGGAAAAAGCCCATTTAACAACTTGTTAATATAAACCTCTCCCCTCCATATTAGGGGTGACAATTCGTGCAAATTTGTTAATATAAAGACTGCCCTAAATGTTGTTTATCGAGTTCAAATTACGTCGATGCATAGATATAAGACTATATAGGTCAACTATAACCCGATCCATTTAATTATATGGGTCAAACTTTTTAACCTTACACATTAATTTTGTATTGAGTTCGTGTCGGGTTCATGGGTCGGCCAAGAATTGCTAACCCTACTCCATGTCCACTGGTTGTATTGACACTCAAAAAGGCTCCACATCTAAACAACCCAAGAAGTTCCCCAATCTGTCTGTTTCCAGCCAAAGCAGAACTAAAAGTGCCAGAAACATCCAGCAACTTTCCCTATAGACCTGAACAAAATAAATTACCCAAAGAATGCACTCTCTGGCCCGGGCAAAATAATCCTTGTCCAAGAAATATTTAGAACATTTTTAGGGTGTTTTTGAGAAGAAATAATCACTTGTGTTCTTTTGAAGTTCTGAATGAGGTCAAATATCCAATGGCATTGCAGACAATTTGAGAGAAGCAATACTAATTTTGTATAAAAATCCAGAAGGTACTGCTGAGTGTTGCATAACGTAGATCACAAACGAATAAACAGAAAAAACTCTGTTCCCAGTGCTTGTAAAGGATGAAAAACTGTAATTAATTTTCTTGGAGTAGTTTTGAACCATCAAAAGAGAACAGGTGCACTGCGTTGTTGTAACTAATTTCTGCAAGTTCTTCCTTGGTCATATCAAGAAAGTATGAAACATAACTGAGTACCTGCAAGGAACATTAAAAAAAAAAAAACACTAATTTAACCTTGAGAGTCATATATTTAATAAACTGAGCATATCACAACAAGAGAAGAATAAAACAGAGCCTTCGGGTCAGCACTCCTAAATATAATGAGCAAGAATGTAGCACAATGAAATAATCTAAACACCCTAAAAAGAGAAGTGAAAGCAAGTCCTAGTATTATACATTTCGGAAGAGCCCCTGATTGCCAACCCGAAGTAATTTCATGAAGCCCAAAAATGTTTCTTTAATTCGACTTCACCTTTAATCCATGTGCACTTGTAACTTGTACAAGAACAAACCATAATTTATTTCAAATACCCTCAGAAAGTGAAGTGAAAGCATGTCCTAGGTGGTGTACATGATTTTTTTGATAGGTAAACACTGTCAATTGGATCGAATGCCATCCAAAGATGGTGAAGGATCCCGGTTCATTAAATTTGAGCGAGTAACCTCAAATTCGGGGCGCAATTTCATTAAAAATTGATCTCTCTTACTCTGCTCATGAACAGCCTGAACAGCAGGAATAGAGGCAGCAGGCACCTTTGCATAAACCACATCAGAAAACTCTCCCCATAAATTCATAAAACCAAAAAAATACTCCTGAATGGAGAGATTGACTTGAGTGAAATTAGCAATCTCATATTCCAACTGAAAACGACGTGCAGAATTATCCTGGTGATAAACCTTCTGCAAGTACTCCCACATAGTCTTCGCAGTCTTATATGCCTTCAAATTAAGCACAATAAGAGGGTCAACGGACCCTAAAATCCAGGACATTACACGAGCATCTTTGACTGTCCATTTGGCCAATTCCTTAGGCTCTGTAGGTTCGGGATCACTACCATCAATTTGTCCCCACAGTTCTTTTCCCGTAACAAATAAACGAAATTGAAATTCCCAAGCAGAGTAATTTTTTCCAGTAAAACGCACCCCAAAGGAATCACTAGAAGACATTATGAAATCCAATTAAAGCAGGGAAAAAAAATAAAAGACTGAATTTACCAACAAAAAAAAAACTCCTCCAGAACCCGAGTATTGCACAGAATTGCACCACACAGCAACTGAACATCAACAGATCAGCCACCAAACAGCACCTAACCCCACAGAATATTCCACCGAAAGTGTGATACCAGCCCACCACACGAAGCACAGAAATCACCGTCCACACTCACCGCACCAAAGGAATGGCACCACGCTGCACGCAGATACCCACGAGACCACGACCCAGCCGAACAGCAACACTGATCACCACAGAAAGCCCACCAGAATTCCACGCCGACACCCACAGCAACACTGACCCAGCCGAACAGCAACACCGATCACCACAGAAAGCCCACCAGATTTCCTCGCCGACACCCACCAAGGATTCTGCAACACAGAATCTCACAACAAAGAACCCACCGGAAACTGCCGAAGAGCAGTTTTAGAACCCACCGGAAATCACCCCAGAACTACCGGAGATCAAGGAAAATCTGCCGATAGTCACCACACTCCAGAAGCTATCTACTACCCAGGTAAGCACCGAAACACCCACTGAAAATCTAGAGCAACACTCTGCCGCTCACTCACAGAAAAGCACCGAAAAACTTATAACAACCCTAGTATAGATTATGGCTTTGATACCATGTCAATTGTGAGGGTTCTCGTATTATATAGAAAATAAATCAGTTAGGTACAATGCTGAATATCAGCAATTACACGATTCTCGGAAATCAAATATCAAATAAGATAACTATCACCAACCTATAATTACAGAATATCTACAACTAATCAAGGCTAAATATATGCTAACAAACACTACTCAATATCCCAAATAGGATTGAACTTGTGACCTCACCCTCCGCCTCTGATTTATACATTATCAACATAGCTTTAGTAATTTCTTCGACCAAAAAATGCTCTTACCATTCAACTGCTTCAGGTTGGCTAAGCCAATGCCCTTTTGAAAATAGAGAGAGATTGCTTTCTGCACTCCCTTCTATCCTATATCCACAGTAAAAGGAACAGATTGTTTTCGATTTTTCTATTCCTATAAGTTCACTGTAACCATGTTATCCTCCACATTAGTTTAATATGCATAAATCGTACCACCAAATATTGGGTTAGGCCGAATCCTACTTCATGAATCTCTAATCGTCTAATTGTCAAAAAGGTTTTGCAGTTTTTAACTTATATAGAACCGAAGTCTTTATCTACTGCCTCTTTACACCTTTGTCATTTTCTCTACTTCTACATGCGTCAAGGTGCAAGAGAACATGCCAAAAATTACAAATTAATTTGGTCTTTCGCTAAGAACAGGTAATTAACCAGTCAAAGATGGCTACTGTCGAGGACAGAATTGCAATAAACTAGTGCATTTAAAGAATGAGGATCAAAGCAAGACGCTCACATTCTGAATGTTTGCTGGATGATTCAGCGCCTCTTTTGGCAGCGTTGATGCATCTCTTACAGTATGGGACAGATTACTAGAAGTTCCAACATTTGAACTTAAATTTCCCCCATGCCCTTCGAGCTCTTCAGGGATGGAAGGGTCTCCGTCAACCATAAACAGTGAATCCAGTTCCGACTTTGGTAGAGCATCAGGTGCATCTGACTCCAATAAAATCCTTTCAGAGGGTACCTACAAAAGGAAATTGGACTTCCTAAAATTTTCTGCGTTTGGAAAAAGTAATTTTAAAGCTGTAGGAACGGATCAACCTTATTTTTTTTTCTTTTAATAGGAAAAATTGAAATGAGATTTACTCACTGTCCTTAACATTTTCTTTGCTTTCCTTGCTTCCAAGGACATAAGATATCCAGAGAATGAAAAGTACGCACCAAGCTTGGAAAATTCTGGTACCATTTCAGCTGAGCCTAGGTATGAATGAAGGATAACACCAGCAGGAAAAGGTCCCATGGATCTGAAGATATAAAATTAAACGGAAAGAGAGCAAGTGCTTGTGAAAAATAGTGGTACAAGCTACAATTACATCAAGATTTGAACTGCTTGGAGCCAAACTTTATCTGGTTATGATATAATATGATTGAAATTATCATAGGAGATATGCAGAAAGGAACAATAGGTCATAAAGAATTAATGAGGAGCACATCAATCGTCTCAAAGCAGAATTTTAGAAGAATTGCCATGTCCCATTTATTAAGAAGCCAAATGCTTTTAAGGATACACAACACCTCCTTGCAAGCACAAATATCAGAAGACTTTTAGTTGATATTAGAGCATGAAGTTCAATTTGCATCCTAACAACCTAGAAGAGACCAAAGCAAATGCTCCTAGCCCTGATCCAATGCCCACATCCCTGGCCTAAGAAAGACCTTTGTTAATACCCTAAAAGGCCTTCGAATTTTGGTGTAAACAGCCAATTTTAAAAGTAGGAAGTTTGAGGGGGATTTTGCAATTTGGGTGAAACTTTGAGGGGGAAAGTATAGTTTCCCCAAAATAAAAATTTTCAAATGCAATCTCCAACTCACAAGTCCAAAATAAAAAAGAAAGAAAGAAAGCAAAGAGTAAAAAACCTCAGCATGAACACCCATTTCCATTCAAGAAACCACTATGAAACAACTAATAGTATCTCTCTGATTTGTATTTTAGAGACCTGACCCGGAAATCAAGGACTGCAATAATCTATTTAAATCTCATTGGTTAACACCATATAACTTTTGCCTTTTATCCTCCTAATACTCCTTAAGTAAATGTACAAATGAATACAAATGTCATTAAGAAGCATACTTCATTATCTGAAGAAGATCACCAAATGCACGAACACAATGGATGGATGCTGGTCTTTTAAACTCTCTTGCAAGCTCAAGTTGTTGCCGAAATACATCAATCTGGAATAAATAACTTTAGATATAAACATTCCAGCAGCCATCACTAAAACAAAACAATTTATATTCTATCAAAAAGTTAAGGAAAAAGAAAAAAAAGAAGAAGCAAAGAAATAATACTTTTAGTCATCCACTTACTAAAAAAAAACAATACTTTTAGTCATCCAACAGATAGTTCAAGATGGAAACTGCAAACGATGAAACAAGAAATAATCTATATACAAAGGGACAGAAGGGAACGGGGGGTCTTTTTTTTTTTCTTCCCTTGGTGGGTGGGGGGGAATGTAAGAAAAAGCTTCTTCACTAAATTAGAAGAAAAAAAAAATCTCCATATGTTATAATTTACTCGGGAAACACCACAAGTGGCATGATGAAATGCAAATAGTTCAAGAAATTCCAGTAGCAATTTGCATCCTAAACTAATTAGACTTTGAGCAAATCCTTAAACATAGGTACCACTAATTGTAGTAAAAAGGCAATTTTGTCCTATTTTAATACAAGTTTGAGGCAATTACAAATAGTATAACTACTTGGAAAAGGAGGTCTGCCCCTCTATCAAATAATAGTTATCAACAAACAATCCATACGCTCCATTGAGGAGTCTTAAGAGTCTTTTAACAAATACAAAGGGAAATACTCCGTCAAGCATCAACTCAAAACAATTGTGCTGGATAAAACAAAAACTAAATCTGCATAGAGGTAAATCCAACGTGCCTTCCACTAAGAAGAATTAAAATTAAGTTCTCAATTTAAGAGGGTAAGTTAACAATGGCGAAACATGTATGAGAGGGACTCAGACTGGCCCTTTGTTCTGGTATGCCTAACATTAGAAAAAAAAGAAAAAAAAAAAGAGCCAGAAATAAACCCACTCATGGATTTCAGGCTTTCAGCTGAGTGAAGGATGAGAAACATCTAGACCCATGAAGAGAGAAAAACTTACAGAAGCATTGAGCAACAAGGAATTGGGAAAGCAAAACCTGATCCGTGAAATCGATCTGTTTTCCCCGTGAACCTTTGTCCAAACCAATCTGAAAAGAAAATTTTCAAAATGCATGTTTTTAGCTATAGTATCACCTATAATGGTTAAGAAGGAAATGAGAGTTCAGTACTCCAATGTACCTCCTTTTTTTTAATCAAAAGCTTACTAAAGCGACATAAGTGGGTCAAGTGACCAAGGAAGCAAAATTCCTTCATGAATCCGTCCTAAATCTCATGTCTTTTTTTTTTTTTTTCCCTCTTCAGAAGATATTATATATGTAAATAAACCACAAAAGAGAAAAAGGACGGGGAAGAGAGAGAAAGACCTCTCCAACAGCAGCAGAGGGAGTGCACTCAAGGCACTCCTTTAACGTGTTGAACCAGTTGGGAGTCCTCTCCGCGACATACCTGCAATATAAAGAGCATCAGCCAAACTTACTTGGTTGATATAACATAATTAGACCCAAACCTACGGTCTAACGCTTCTGGGCCATCAAGGCCTTTCTCCATGAGTTAATCTTTCCATTTTTTCTTCAGAAACAGGAAGCAATCAATCAATCAAGTAATACAATTCTTACCAGGGGTGGAGCCCAAAGCATGGGATCACACTAGGATAGTTCTCACCCATCTGTTTCACCAAATCCCAGTCTTTCTGCAAGAAAAACACGCCTTGACCAGAAAAGTGCCACCACAAGCAGCTAAAAAGAAAAAGAAAAGAACGAACAGAACAAAAGGGGTGCTTGTGGTTGTGTACCTCGGAAACGCCATTAACGGCAAAGCGAACAACGCCAGTGTCGATTGCTTTGGCAATCAGCTGGGGCGCCTTACTCAATATTCTTGGGTCTTGAAGGTGACAGTGTGCATCGAACAATTTCATCATTGCCTGCCTCTCTCTCTCTCTCTCTGCCTCTCACCTCACCGCCTCTGATAATCGTTGGTCCCAAAATACCTGGAGCCCAAATTGGATTGTATACAGCCAAGACCCGAACAACCAAAACGAACCCAAAATCTGAATCTCTCCGGCCCAGCCCACTTCCGGTAAAGTTTCAAGTTTGTGTCTTTATTCGTCTTTCTTTAATTCCAAAAAAGGAAAAAAGAAAAAAGGGGATTCCTTTATTTGAATGGCGGAGGGAGGAACACGTATTGCGAAGCTTGAACTTGGGGGACTATAACGCTCAAAGTCTTCGGCTCCACACAAAAGAAGAGCCACGAACAAAGGAAGGCCAGAACAGTAATAGAACACGTTGGTGTGGGAAGCAGCCAGTCAGAAGCAGAAGCGGCCCCGGCCACAGAATCAAACGTAGCCAATCACAACACGTCTTTGGGTATCCCCGAACGCCACTCTAATGCCCCGAGAATCCGAGATAACGACCTCGTTGCTATTTCCATGGTTCTCGAATGCAGTTAGCGTCTCACAATGAAACTTTCCTCTTGCAATGCAAATTTACCAAAAGGGGAATTAAAATATCTCTCTCTCTCTCTCTTTTTTTTTTCTTTTTTTCTTTTTTCCAGTATATCTAAGTTTTCAGAGCTGCCATTTGGCAACATGACTTCGCCTATTGGAATATAGGGAGTGGGAATTAATGGAGGTGGCGAAGTCATGTTTTTTGTGCGGGAGGTTACCGAGCAGCTTCAGTCTGCGGTTCCGTCACAATGCGATGGCTGCGCCGCAGTTGTCTTGCCTCTTCAACCAACAACTCATTCGAAACGACGCCGCCACGAAGAGAAGGAGTGTTCGCAGCAACAGAAAGAGCAAGCCGGACATACTCAGGACCAATTCGACCGAGCCGTCCCCGGCGAAGAGCGTGCGGAGTTTGAACGAGAACGGGGACCCGCTGGGGCGGAGGGAGCTGGGGAAGAGCGTGGTGGGGTGGATTCGGGAGGGAATGAAGGCCATGGCGTCGGACTTCGCTTTGGCGGAGGCGCAGGGGGAGTTCCCGGAGCTCAGGCAGCGGATGGGGCCGGGCCTCACGTTCGTTATCCAGGCCCAGCCTTACCTTAACGCTGTTCCTATGCCGCTCGGTCTCGAGGCACTTTCTTTGAAGGCCGGCACTCACTATCCCACTCTCTTCGACCACTTCCAGAGAGAGCTCCGGGACGTTCTCCAAGACCTCCAGCGCAAGTCACTCGTCCAGGATTGGTCGGACACCGAGTCGTGGAAGCTGCTCAAGGAGCTTGCCAGTTCAGGTCTCTCTCCCTCCCTCTCTTTTCCAATTTCTAAATAGTACATGAAACTCCGAAAAAGTAATTCAATTTCTGCTTAAGTTGGCTGAAATAGATGGTGTGTGATTTCAGCTCAGCACAGGGAGATAGCGAGGAAGGCGGTACAGCCGAAGAAGAATGTGCAAGGTGTGTTAGGGATGGAGCTGCAGAAGGCCAAGGCTATACAGAGCAGGATTGATGAGTTCACGAATCGAATGTCGGAGCTGCTCCGATTAGAAAGGGATGTTGAATTGGAGTTCACACAGGAGGAGTTGGATGCTGTTCCGACGCCGGACGAGTCTTCGGATTCTTCCAAACCCATCGAGTTCTTGGTTAGACATGGCCAGGCTCAGCAAGAACTCTGTGACACCATCTGCAATTTGAATGCAGTCAGCACATCTATAGGTCTCTTAGTACATATATACACATGCTCATATACATGTTCATAAATGTTTATATGTCAAGTAATTGGAATTAATGAATAGCAGCTTTCAATTTTACTCTTTGATCGTGAGTTAATCTAATTTCCGAGCAGCTATTTAAGTTCATGGAGTGTTATCTTAGAAGGATGGAATTGGATTTTGTAAGCAGGATTAGGTGGAATGCATTTGGTGTTGTTCAGGGTTGAGGGGAACCACCGGTTACCACCAACCACCCTTTCTCCCGGAGACATGGTTTGTGTGAGAATATGTGATAGCAGGGGTGCAGGAGCAACTTCTTGCATGCAAGGGTTCGTCAACAACCTCGGGGAGGATGGATGTAGCATCAGTGTAGCTCTAGAGTCTCGTCATGGCGATCCCACCTTCTCGAAGCTCTTTGGCAAGAGCGTGCGCATTGATCGTATCCACGGGTTGGCTGATACTCTCACATATGAGGTACTTCCACGAATGGATCCTTCCATAAATTTATCCCTTTTCTTTTATTGTTTGATAAGGCAAACGTTACTTGAAAGCCTAACAGCATTTTGAGTTGCAATGCAGAAATTCAGCTTGAAACAGCATGTGATAGCGCTAATTTTTTATTTTTTATTTTTTGAATTCAAACTGGTCCACTTTTCTCTGATGATATTGTTGAAAATGTTATAAGACTTTGCCAATCTTCACTTCTAGCAGCAAAGGGAATGTTATGGAAGTGGCAAGTAGTTGGCTCTGAATTCTTATTCTTAGGATTCAGAGCTAGTATTTTTGCTGGAACTTTCCAGAAACTATATCCCATTACATCTCCAGATAGATTTGTGACAATCCTGAGTGAGAAGAGAAGAGCTACAAGGAATGCGTAGTGCAAGGACTATATCCCATTACTCTTTCTGCGTCTGCTTTAGACCTTGACATGCATAGAGAATGTGTATTTATGTTGATAATGCTGTAGCTTACCTGGAAATTGAGACAATGAATACTATTATGATTACGAAACTTTTGAACTTACTTGGTTTTGTTCCTTAAAGAAAATAAAATTTATTTAAAATTAAATGACATCAGGCTGAATTTGATATTTTCTCATCAATAGCTTGGCTCCATTGTTTTCCTATTGTAAGTAATTTTTTATGCTACCATTATTACTTTTATAGCGGTCATGAGTTCATATAGTTTTACATAAATTATGATGTGGACAATTATTTTTTTAGTATATTAGGATATATACTACCTATATAAGGCATAGCCGCATAGATACAAAAGCAAGTGATTCTTGATTCTGCATTCATGCGACTACATGAATGGATTGATCAACTTCTTTTCCCTACTGGAATAAGTTCTCATTCCTCTGGTTCCTAGATTGCCTTTTTTATTTTATTTTTATTTTTTTCCTTTCCCTTTTGGTGCTCGTGCAGTTTAACTTACATATTTACTATTTTACTGCCTTGTTATAATCTTCTTTTGTGTAGCGCAATTGTGAAGCCTTGATGCTGCTTCAAAAGAACGGTTTGCAGAAGAAAAATCCTTCGATTGCGGTTGTGGCTACCCTATTTGGAGACAAGGGAGATGTTGCATGGTTGGAGGAGAATAATTTGGTAGATTGGGATGAAGAAGAATTGGAAGGAATGTTGATGACTGGAACTTTTGATGATTCACAGGAAAGAACAATTGCCTTAGGTTTGAATGAGAAGCGGCCTCTACTGATAATCCAAGGGCCACCTGGTACTGGAAAGACATGTTTGCTTAAGGAACTTATAGCACTTTCTGTTCAACGAGGTGAAAGGGTGCTTGTGACTGCACATACAAATGCAGCTGTTGACAACATGGTCGAAAAACTATCAAATATTGGTTTGAACATTGTGCGGGTTGGCAATCCAGCACGTGTATCTACAACTGTGGCATCAAAGTCTTTGGCTGAAATTGTGAATTCTAAGCTTTCCAGTTTTCGAGCAGAGTTTGAAAGGAAGAAGTCAGATCTAAGAAAGGACCTGAGACACTGTTTAGAGGATGATTCTTTAGCCGCTGGCATACGCCAGCTTTTAAAACAGCTGGGGAAGACACTGAAGAAGAAGGAAAAGGAGACTGTGAATGAGGTACTATCCAGTGCTCAAGTGGTGCTTGCCACCAACACTGGAGCAGCTGATCCATTAGTTCGAAGGCTGGATACTTTTGACCTGGTTGTTATAGATGAAGCAGGCCAGGCAATTGAACCGTCTTGCTGGATCGCAATATTGCAGGGAAAGCGCTGTATTCTTGCTGGTGATCAATGCCAGCTTGCTCCAGTGATTCTATCTAGAAAAGCCTTAGAAGGTGGTCTTGGAATATCACTGCTGGAGAGAGCTGTGACTTTGCATGATGGAATTCTTGCCACCAAGTTAACAACACAGTATCGTATGAATGATGCAATTTCCAGTTGGGCATCAAAAGAGATGTATGATGGATCATTGAAGTCCTCCTTGACTGTCTATTCTCATCTTCTTGTACATTCTCCATTTGTTATGGTATCATACCCATCCCTGATCTCTTCCTTTTATTATTCACATTATACTTGGAGGTTTTTCATTTCTGGCATATAAGCTGCTAAATGAAATGCATCTTGATTGTTGAATGCTTTTGAGCTTCTTCCTTCATCTTGTGCTTGTGTATGACCTCTCAGCTGAATGACTCTGCCACATCACTTAGGTTAAGCCATGATTCCTGTTTTTCGATCTATAATGGTGTACACACTGGTTTCTCAAAATGCTTGTGAACTCTTTTAAATTAATTAAAGCTTGAGAAATTTCTTATCACAAGCCTCCTTTGTTTTTTTCCCTTGAAAATCCACATATTGTGTATAAGCCTTTTTTTTAATACAAAGTGATTTAGAATCACAAATGATACCATGTGGACTATTAAGTTCTCTTAAAAGCCTTTGATTGCGTCATTGCCAAATTTATTGTCGATAAGAGGTTTTTACCTTGTTTGTTTTAGTATCGTCCTTGTATCTTTTTACTTTTAATGTGCGAAGTACCATCTTAATATTTTTTCTATAAATTGATGCAGTCCACCTGGATAACCCAATGCCCACTGCTGCTGCTTGATACTAGAATGCCATATGGAAGTTTGTCAGTTGGTTGTGAAGAACATTTAGATCCAGCTGGCACAGGCTCATTTTACAATGAAGGGGAAGCTGATATTGTTGTGCAACATGTCTTTTCTTTGATTTATTCTGGTAAGTGATTCGTGCTAATATATTCCTGTACTCTCGATGTTATCTAAGACTCAGTTGTATGATGAAATCCTTGTCTGAGATATATTTTTTTACTGAAACTATGCATTTTGTATGAGAATTGCTCAAACTCTGCAAAATTATCATTTGGAATCCATGTAATCCTTTTCATACGTTCGTACCTGATGGCTTAAAGATAAATGAACCTAAGATTCAAAGGCAAGTTTGCAATGTTAGGTAAAACAATTATATGCCCCATTTCTATGCAACCCTTGATGCTCATGGTTTTGGAAAACATGATGACTCCTTGCACCATTTTATAATGCATCCGTAGATGTTAGTTTGATTGAGGACTATACCTCTCTCTCTCCCCTCTGTACGCACACACGTGTGTATATTTTATATATATAGCTCATTGGTTATAGGGCTTATAGATCTAGGGGTTTCAAAAACAAAATAATTAATACATAGATTTTCATTGCTAACTTTAGTACCATAAGTAACAAGTATTACAAGTATTACACTACTTGGTTCCATGCAACTTGTAGACTAACCTAAAATAACACAGCCATTATAGCCTCAGAATTGATATATAGTTTTTTCTTAATATATAGTTGTCATATATCATATATATATATATATATATATATATATATAAGCTGAATTCCAACTTAGAATTGGCATAGAATTATGACACATGACGTGAGCTTATAGTTTTTAAACACTGAACCAGTCTTTGAACCAGTCTTTTAAGTAGAAAAACCGGTGAATTTTAAAGGTTGAACCAGTTTTATCACAATTTTAATAAATTTATTGTGCTTTAATGAAAAGGTCATGGGTGTGAATATTCATGAGACCAAAATAAGGATTTTTTTCTCATTATAGCATTAAGTGGTGAGATTCTTAAAAAAAATCTAAAATTAAAAATATACTACATTAACTACCCATATTCGACCAAATAGGTATTGAATGTATTAATTCTAAGTGGTGAGATTTTTTTTTCTACAAAATTTTATTTCAAAACTTTTCCTTATATGGAATTTCATTAAGTTTAAAATTTTAATGTATGATATTAAGGTTTCAGAATTTACTACTCTCCAAAACTATAAAGAGACAAAATTTAAAATTAAGAACATACTACATTAACTACCCATAATTGACCATATAGGTATTGCATGCCTTAATTCTAAAAAAATTAGACCTATTAGTAATGCCTCAGCGTATAACAAAACAGTGAAGAAAGAAACTGTACAAGTAAGCTGAAAAACCATATTACTATCTTAGATTGGTTATTTCTACCTCTCTCTCTCTCTCATTTGGATTTGAAAGATTTTGAATTGTGAAATCAACAGCATCTAGCAGCGACATTCAAAAGAAGAATAGAGTGTTGAAGTACATAATTTTATTTTGTTTTGTTTTTTTGAAGGATTTTGCTTTCTTTTCTTCTTCTTCTTCTTCTTCTTTTTTTTTTTTTTTTTTTTTTTTTTTTTTGTGGAGGTTGAATTTGGCGTTGATTCAATCTGGGAACAAAGATTTTAACAAAGATTCAATCTAACAATATCATAGATTCTTGCTAATTTTCTATTAATGCTTTGAAAATTAGATTAAACCATGTTTTCTTCTTGCTAATTTTTTTTTTTTCTTTATACTTCTTTTTTGTTATAAACTACTCATATGGGAACAAAGATTTTAACATGTTTTAATTTATATCGATTGAACTAAAATTAAGGGTCTTATTTTTTATTTCATTTGAATATTTTATGGAATATTTTTGTTTTCGTTTGTATGATTTACTTGATTTTCAGCCAGTTTTTAAAGTGTTTTTTTGCTTTTAAAAGCAAAACAAGGTAAACATTTATTTGATTGTTGTGCATAAAATGAACATAAATACTTTCGAAATACTAAAGAGATATTAAGCATTGAACTTAATGTAAGGTTTATTTGATTGCGTTAAATGTTTAGTGAAAGATTTTGTTTTATTTTGTATTTATAAAAAAAATATTTTGTTTAGTTTACTATGTATTTTTTTAGAATATTCAGAATTATATGGGTTTTATTTATATCGAAATGTAATAGGTATCACTCCAATAATATTAGAGACTCTTGCTAATTTTTTATTAATGTTTTGATAATCATAATCTACAGGTTTTCTTCTTCTTGTTTTTTTCTTTATACTTCTTTTTATTTTAAACTACTCACATGGGGAACAAAGATTTTAACATGTTTTAATTTATATGGATTAAAATAAAATTGAGGGTCTTTTTTTTTTTTTAATTCATTTGAATGTTTAATGCTATTTTATTTTTTTGTTTGTATGATTCACTCAATTTTTATTTTTTTTTTTGACGTGTTTTCTCTGCTTTTGAAAGCAAAAAAAGGCAAAAATTTATTTGATTAAGCATTGAACGTGATGTAAGAGAATTTATTTGATTGGATTAAATGTTTAGTGAAACATTTTGTTTTATTTTGTTTTCATTAAAAAAAAAAGGTTTTGTTTATTTTGCTGTATTATTTTTTTAATGTTCATAATTTTATTAGTTTTATTTGTATTGAAATTTAATAGGTATTACACAAACATTATCACAAATTTATACTTATTTTCTATTAGTGCTTTAATAATCAGAATTTAGATTTTCTTCTTGCTATATTTTTTTTCCTCTTTATACTTATTTTCGTTATAAACTACACCTATGAGAACAAAAATAAAATTAAGAGTCTTAACATTTAATGTATTTTTATTGAAAAATGTGTTTAAATTTTGAAATTAAATTATAATGAAGAATCTTGTGCATAGCGCGGGTTATGAGCTAGTTATTATAATAGGTGGCTGAAAATAAAATAGGGGATTCTAGATAGGTTTTGGTAAAGAAATGGATAAGAATTTTGGCTGCTTTCTCTTTCATACCCAACCCACCATGAAATGCATCTTTCATACGCCATGACGGCTTATGTCCTGCAAATTAACTCATGACCATCAAACATTCTTTTTGGGAGATCTTTTATCTACCTTGCACCCTATAGCAGCCTATATCTGCTCGGAGCGTTCAAGTAGTTGCTGTTATACCCTCTTTCAAGTTTTATGCCTTTCACAGTTCTATTTCCTATCTAATTAATTAAAGTAATGCCTGGATCTGCTTATAATGTTGTGGGATTTCCTTATTTGTTTTGTAAAGTGTACATAATAATGCATCTGTATTGGTTGATTGGTTTTTCTGGTTCCCTTATGTATTCCCTTTCTGGGTAACTAGGTACATTCAAGTTGATTTTAAATCAATTGTGCAGGTGTTAGTCCAAAAGCTATTGCAGTACAATCTCCTTATGTCGCTCAAGTACAACTCCTGAGGGATAAGCTTGATGAGCTTCCAGAGGCTGCAGGTGTTGAGGTTGCGACAATTGATAGCTTTCAAGGACGGGAGGCTGATGCAGTAATTATATCAATGGTATGATTTTATCTGCTAATGTTTGAAGTAAATGAGTAGTATTTCCCTTTTTTATTCACCTTCCAGAAACCTTAATAAATTCTGCCTAACCTAGTTTTGCATTTTTACTCGTCTCAAAAGATTTCATGAATTATACATATTTTGGAATGAAAATCAGTTTTATGGTGTTTTCGAACAAGAGCAGTGAAAAGAAATAATAACAATTCGTAAGCAAAAGAGACAGTTGTATGTGCTCCAACAAACCTATCTTCTCAATTTTCAATGTCCATACCAACATTTAACTGTTATAGATGACCTATGAGACCCCAGAAAATTTGTTCTATATTGGGTGGGAGGATTGTGAATGTGTTAAATGGGCATTAAGCCCCACATTGGTTACTTATTATGTGAGATTGAGTTATTTAAGTAATTCTAGAGAGCTCCAATTGTAGCTATGACTAGTCCTTTTGGAGTAATAACATAGATGTGACTAGCGTTATCCTTGGATCATGAACACACATGAGGATTATAAATAAGAGTTAAATGTTGCTAAGCATAATTAAGTTGCCTTTTTGTTTTTTGTTTGGACTGCAGCCTTAGGAAAAGTTTGAAGGTTGGAATCTTATTAAGAACAATATAATAATGTGGATTGGCTTTGTTTGTTTAGAAACAGTAAGATGATCAGTATTTGCCATATTGTTAAATCTCTTCCTTGGTCAATGGTCATCGGTGCTCTCTTTATGTGGACCTCATTTTGACATTGTCTATAAAGTCGTCTCAAAAAGATATTTGTATTTTGGGTTCCATTAGATTGTTATTCCATTTATAGTGTCCAATGATATATTTTTACTTGGCAGATTTACTTAGCATAAGAAGTGGATAGGATGTTAGCAGTGTCACAGTGTCTTGCTTGTTGGTTAATGTGGTGGATGGTCCTGTTTCCGTTGTGAGCATCATGTACACTACTGCAAATCACAATTTATCTCATTGGGTCATGTCCATTATAATCTGGCAATAATGAATACAATTCAATTTATTTATACTTGATCGTTAGTTTTTTAACTTAATTTGTACGTTGGTGTAATGGCATTTGAAATTTATGGTAAGTACTGAATCATTGACGCAAACATTCGATCAACCGAGGAACCTTTAGTTGATTACTTCAGGTTGCTCGGCATAAATCTTATGCAGTGTCTTAGTATGGCTGAAATTTTTTCTCTACTCATGTTTGTATTACCAACTGATGTATGGTGCTTGTTTCAATTCTGTATTAGGTGCGGTCAAACACTTTAGGAGCTGTCGGATTCCTTGGGGACAGTAGGCGAATGAATGTTGCCATAACTAGGGCACGCAAACATGTAGCAGTTGTGTGTGATAGCTCAACAATATGCCACAACACCTTCCTGGCAAGGCTGTTGCGTCATATCCGCTATTTCGGTAGGGTGAAGCATGCAGACCCTGGCAGTTTTGGGGGATCTGGACTTGGCATGAACCCTATGCTGCCCTCCATCAGTTAACATTGCATGGGGGTTCAACTACATAATTTTTCGTTTTTCGTATTCCTTTCGACTCATGATTATTTGGAAGCACAACTGAAATGAAGATGCCTGCTCTCTTTTCCTGTCAGCATCTGTTTCCATCTAAATTCATGTACAGCAGGCCTCCATTTGGTCAACAGAAAAATACATTATAGTTAGATAAGTATCCATTGATTAATTTGTATATAAACTACACACATTTTGAATTCCCAATTTTTATACAATTTGAGTGCATCAAATATCAGGGAAGAGAATGGTTTCAATTTCAATTGATTTTGGACTCTGAAAGTACACCTGCTCAATTTTGACAGATTTACCTTTAGTGGTGGTTATGTTAATAGTCCACATTCTATGTTCTCCCTGGATATGTTCTGTCGTGGGAGACAAAAGTTTCAAAGATTACGAAGTCAAGAGTTCAAGTTCAAAGATTCTATGTAAATTAAGATTTTTTATTTTTATTTTTTTTATAACCATCATTCCCTCCTACACAAACAAAAATTGCTACCTTTGTACCATTAGCTGCACCCTGAAGTCTTTATCTTCACTAGCTAGTGAAATCTCTTGATGATGTACACCATGGATAGACCAAGGATCACACACTTTTTTCATAGCGACGGGAGGCCTATATTATGTAGAAAAATGCTTGGAGTATTACATCTTTTATTATAATTTCCTTACAAACTCACGTGACAATCTTTTAATGGTGCAAATCTTAAGCAACAAAATTTGACAGATAAAAATTTAATTGTTTAATGTATAACGTGTTAAATGACACATGGATTGACACATCAGTTTGTAAGAGACTTACAGTAAGAACTGTAGTATCCTTAGCAACACTACTAAGAATGACAAACTACCAAACATCAAAATGGATTTAACAAACTTCTAAAATTAGCTTGAGCGGATCATAAATGCGAAGGATATCTTTTGAATAAATATATATATATATATAATAAAAAAAGCTACCAAAAATGTTAATTGCGTTGCTAAGATTCTACAAATGCATTGAATCAACTTGATTGTGTAGGATGTTAATTTGAAAAGAAAAAATAAAACATAAGAGACTATCGAGAGGGGTTTCAAGTTGTATAAGAAATTTATATGCAACGTGTCAAAGCATTTTCCGGGCTGATTTACAATAATTAGGACCATGTAATATAATTGGACTCCCATGTTATTAATAAAATTGTGCAATATTCATCTGGAGGATAGTAAACTCTCTTGAATATTACCAATTATACAGAGAAAGTTTTAGTAGGTTGAGGAGGAGAATTGGAGACTGTTTTCATAATTTTCTAGCACTTTCAAATCCTTTCCCTGTCCATTAATGAAGGAAGCATTAGAACAGAAGACAAATTAAATTCTCTTCTCTTCGTTTCTGTTCCCATTTTCTATAAAATATGTTTGCTCAAACATTGTGTTAATAAATTGATATTATTTGAAACAAACACAGAAATGATATATAGACTTTAATGCCATTGATATTTGCTGCTGTTGAATTTATTTCCATTCTATCCATTACTCATGTCACATGAAAACACTGACCTTATGAGGGGTAAGTTCCCCTGTAACTGATTGGGTAAGAGGTACCCTGTTTCCTGCAGAAGTCAGCCAGTCTGGGAGAGAGAGAGAGAGAGAGAGAGAGAGAGATGTCGTCCAATGTAAGGTAACAAACTTATTAATGAGATTCTCCCAACACTATTTTTCTACTCTTGCTGCCTGCAACATTGAAAACCCGTTTCTGCCTCAATCAATACTCCCAATTGTCTCTTGTTACCTTTCCCACAAAACCACATTAATTAATTCAGCTCTCTTTTTTGCTTTTTCTCTATCAGCATCCGTTACAATGCAAGACTTTTGACATAGTTTGATACAACTTTGCTTTTTTCTGTATTTTCAACCCAACTTTTCTTTGACTTCTCACTTATATTACGGCAGTGTACAAGCATAGCAGTTATAATGGGACCAAATCTTTCTCTCATGGCTTCCAAACACTTTGTGCCGATTCTTCTCCTGCTTGTTGTCCTTGTCCCCCATATTGGACATGGAGCAAGATACAGATTCCGTGATTTAACCCCCCACAGTAAAGAACCCAAGAACGATAACCATCCTAAAAAAATGGCTGGTGCAAGCCTTTCTGCCACCAACATCCCCAGTTTTGATTATCCATTATTTGCATTCCTCCCAAAAGCAACACCACCAATTCCACCTTCTGGCCCATCACATCGACACAATCGACACTTCGACGGTGGTGTTCACAAGGGTTCAGGCAAGGCTCGCAAGAAAGACTTGTCATGATATTTTCAGAAAGTCCACCCAAGTGGAAAGGTGAAGAAGATTCCAAACTGAAGCCAGGCTGTTGGTAGCTAGTAGAGATCATTTCAGCTTCATTAGTTAATTTTCTGGTAACCTTTTTGGTGTTTCATCATCATGCAAACACTTCTGTTGACTGCCTAGGAAGCCAACAAACGAGTTTCATCTTTTATTAACTACATTGTACGTCTTAATATAGTTCAAATGTTCTTTGTCTTGCTTAATTTCCAACTACATGGTAATGTTCCTATATTGTTTTCATTCATTATGGAAGAACAGAATGTTTAAACTGTCTTGAATCTCTACGTATTTACACAAAAAAAGATCCAACATAGGCTAAAAGAAAATTTAGATTTCTTGTTTTCGGCATATAGCAGGTTTAATTCTTCATATCGACAGAATCATCTGAAATGCATGTGTAAATCTATCTGCATAAACATTACCAAGTTGTGGTGGTAATACAAGGATGATGACAAAGGAAATTATCAGGCGGTCAATGTTCTAAAAAGGAAAGCAATAGTATTAATTCGTCTACAAGTTTCTTACTTGAACTCAATCGGTAGCAATAGCACAGTAAAGCAGAAACCCATGTCAACAAATATATTAATTGAAGTCATTTAAGTCTGACAAATTAACTTTGGCAACTTGTGCTTTTTCCTTTTTTTTTTTTTTTTTTTTTTTTGTTTCTTCTTTTTTCCCTTCTTTTTTTTTTAGGTTTATAGTCTTCCCCGTTCAGTCCATAAGTCTAACATTACCCAATAGAGCGATGTTATGAGTACTACATGTTTTTATAAATTGATGTGATAGTTTATAATTAGTGAAATAATTAAGCAAAAAATTTGACTTGTCACCCATACACTCTTAATTATTTCACCAATTATGAATTATTACGTCTATTTATAAAAAAATTGTAGTAAAAGCAGTAGTACCACAAGCATTTTCCTACCCGTTAAAACAATTCAGACATCATGCATGTGTAAATGCATACCGTCAAGGAAAAAAAAAGTGAAAATACATAGTCATATATACATATATATATGGTTGCACAATTTAGTAGATCGGATTGAATTTTTTTTCTCTAACTCAACAGGAAAACTTATGTCTAAATGCATTAACATTTACAAAAAGTTTTCTTCTAAACTGGGTTGAAGAAAATTCTTCAAATTAGTCTTATTAAACTAAAATTTATCTTTCACACATGCATTTATAATTAAACTGAAATTGGTTCTTTTTACATGAATTTTTACAAAACAACCTTCTGTAAAAATAAATGTCATTTAGTAGATTAGATTAAAAAAAAAAATCTCCTTTTAACTCAAGTAGGAGTAAAACTGTCCTCAAAACTTTAACCGTAGGCTTACGTTTGGTTTCCCTTTTAATTGAAACTCCATTTTTTTTAAAAAAAATAAAAATAAAAAATTAATTCATGTAGTTTTTTTAAAAAATAATCTACATAAAGTCAAGCGTCCTGTTTGTCTACCCTTTCCATAGGAAAGTACATTATTTATGAAAAAACATTAATTTTTTTTTCTTTTTTTCTCAATTTTTTTTCTATAAGGTATGTATATATGGGCTTTTACTTTTTTTACTCTACACCGGTACTATAACCGAATGGATATTATTATGGTTTATATTTTAAGGTTTCAAAGTCAAAGCCTCAAAATATTCTCTCCAGAAAGAAAAATGATAAAAAAACAACACTTTTACAACAAGTGTACAACAGCCCTCTCACATGAAGTGAGCTCTACGCACTTGTTGTAAAAGTGTTGTACGGGAATCAGTTCTCAGAAAGAAATCTTTCGCAATTGTGCAAGTCCAATGACAGCTTGACACGGGATTTAAAAACAAAAAAGCAAAATCCAAAAAAACAGAAAGCAAAATATAGGGCGGTGAATCACCCACCAGTTCACCACCCCATTCTGGGAGACTTAATAATTAATACAGCAAAGAATCCCGGCTTTTTGCAAGGCTTTCATCACTTTTCATCTGCTGCTTCAGTGGGAGTTCTGGTAGTCATTTGGTCAACTGCATGCACAGTGCTCTGAAGCTCCTCCCAGATGGCCTTGTACACCATCCTCTGCCTGCTAACAGCAGATTGTCCCTCAAAAGCTGAAGAGACAACATCAATGCTGCAAGTACAGGGCAGATTAAATCAGGCTTGTAACTAAATTAAAATATGTTAGCTTTCAAGCCAGACCTAAAATCCAAACACATTAGATGACGAGCACTAAACATGCCACATGATCAAAATGGTCTGAATGTCACACAGATAGATATGAATCCAAACGCATTAGATGATGAGCACTACAAATGCCACATGATCCAAATGGTCTGCATGTCACACAGATAGATATGACTTCAAAAATACCCCTTATGAGAATTACAAGCAAAAGGTGATTCTAAAGCATCCCTCAGAGAATTATAAACATCCGGGTAAAATGATGCCACCAGAACTAACAAATGAGTAAGCCTTTCACTGAACTAAAAAATATATATAAAAACCTGCATCACTTCATGTTAACCAATCGATAATTTAATACATTATCATGTTCTCGAGTTCCATCTGGACAATAAAAAGTGCATCAGAGAAATGCTGAAAGGGTCAATCATTTTCAAGAGTTTGAATCAATATGGAAACACAAGGCTTCCATGCAAAATAAGATCACTAATGCTCTGGAGTGGAAAGTCTCCCAGATCTCTATCGTGTATGCTGCTCTCACAGCATTATAATATATATTCAAGAAGATTCATTTTCAGAAGTACAATTTTTAGGAGAAAATTATCATAATACTATAGGGAACACTGCAGTGCTAGCCGCATGCATCACTAAAACACCTGGAAAGTTGGATGATGTCGTTAATAACAGATTAATTTGGATAAGCAGCTACATTAGTATAACATCTTATGCATACAACAATCAATATTGTGAACTGCCACTAATCATACTACCCAGCAATGCCGTCACTAAACATATTAAAAGTGATATATCACTTGATTGATAAAAGAATAAAAACAACAAATGAAGATGGTTCATGATGCAGTTAATTTCTTCTTGTCATATAAACATAAGCCAGTAAGAACATGAGCTTACCTGACATGCCGACCATCGCCATAAGCATCTTTTACAGTGACTGATTCTGCATTGAGATGGTCCTTGATCTGTTGAGGCAAATTGCAACATATTACTTGAAAAGTGTGTGGGTAACTTAATCTAGTTATTTGTGAAAAAAAAAAATTAATAGCTTTTGAATGAAGATGGGTGAGCAGAATCAACTCCAGAATGAACTAGAAACATAAATTACAGCTATAATTGGGTCTCTAACTTAAA
Organism: Alnus glutinosa; assembly: GCF_958979055.1. NCBI lineage: Eukaryota > Viridiplantae > Streptophyta > Magnoliopsida > Fagales > Betulaceae > Alnus > Alnus glutinosa. Next base: position 49,530,539 of record NC_084886.1, on the reverse strand, counting down.
AGAAGACAAGTAGTCTGAATTTCGCAATGTGACATTGGAATATCTATAACTATGGACCAGATTGCCATAAATTATCTTGCACCAATGTTTTCTTCCCTTCTTTCTTTCTTTCTCTTTTCTTGTTCTTTTTTCCTGCAGATGAGTAGTCCATGTAAGAATTTCTCACATCACAAACAAATGGCACATAACATTCAGTACTCAACATTGCACTTTCCATTTTTTTCTTTGACTTATTACAGCAAGTGCCACTATTGTAATATTATATCACCCTTCAACATCAATAGATATATAAATAACATAGCCATCCACATCTCCAACTCTTGATGGTGTCAATGTAATTTCTGCATCCTCTTCTTTGCTCTCTGATCTTCAACAATGGACAGTGACATCACTTTTTCCCCCTTCACACTCTCTCACAGACACGCACACCCGCGCCCAATAAAAAGACACTAGCCATTCCTACACTTCTAATTTTCCCCCCACAGCAGTTGAGTGCAATATCTTTTCTGCATCCTCCTATTACTTACCCTCTGACCTCCACAATAAATCATGATGGCAGCATTCAATGAGATGAAGCATTATGCTAGCGATTAGCGATTCATTTCATCGTGATAACTTTCAAACGAGATTCTGTTCGTGGTGATAGTTACCATGTTCAGAATGGAGTATTTCCTTGACCAGGATAGCGAGATTTATGACCTAGTAAGGTGATTCTATAGGAGACCATTCATTGTTGTTCTCTATTCTGTAGAGACAATTTCTTCTCCAGTAAATCTTTTACATATTGCTCATTCTAAAACCATTGGTTCTTTCACCCCCTTCACCAACACATATTTGTCAATTGCTCACCACCACCAGTTCTTAAAAAGAGCCTGAGAATGCATCTATATTGAACTTCAAGACCAATTTAACCCATTTCAAGACTTAAAAAAGTTCTGTATTTTGATTGAACACAGACATTGAGGACAACAAAAACTTAAATATTGATAACCCAAGAAAACAAAACATAATTCCATCCTATTAAGCCCCAAATACTTGAACTACCAAAGCAAAATCAAGCAGAGCTTGTTATTTCTTTTTTCTAGTTCATTTCCGGAAACAAAAAGAATGAAATCACAATACCCATAATCAAATATGTTAACTTTATGGGGATGGCTGTTGCTTATGCTTACCTTATCCTCCATGGACTGCATGAGCGGCGAGTCGATGGACCCAGCATCGTTCACATGCGTGGCTCGCGTGCTGCATCTCCGACCATTCACCGGGCCAAACCCGAACCCGGATGGTCTTCCATACCCATAACCTTCTCCAATACTATTATTCTCACCATCATTACGAATTCGGAGTTTAGTGCACGTGGCGCGCGTTCTACTCCCCAATCGCACAGCGGAGACAAAGGGTTTCGTTGGCTGTGGTTGACGGAGGAAAATATTGCTGGCGGCGCGTGACGAGGCTGCGAAGACGTACGGACGCACCATCAGCGTCTTGGTGGCCATTGTTCTTTGGAGCTTTGCTTTGTTCCCTCGTTGCCGAAACGCTAACAAATGACACGGGTCGATAAGAAGACCCAAAAGAAAAAGAACGATTTTTTTTTTCCAAAAAATAAAAAAAGCAAAAAGGATGGAGGGACGAGCCTACGTGGCACATTCTTTATTCTTTTCTTCTTTTTTTTTAAATGAAATTCCAAAAGAAAAGTGGTGATAGACTTTTTTCCTTTCCCCCATAAAGAGAAATGCTTGATTATACATTTTCATCCCACTCCTATCCCACCCTTGCTTATGTGGACCAATAAATATGAGAGATAGTAGAAAGAGTGTAGTGGTCTCATCCCACTCCTATTCCACCCTTACTTATGTGGACCAATAAATGTGAGAGATAGTAGAAAGAGTGTAGTAGGACCCTTTTTTTAACATCATTACTGATCCACGTAAACAAGAGTAGGATAGCAGTGGAATTGAAGTCTATAGCCAAACATTTCTCCTTCAGAAAACCCATTTGCTTAAGATTTCAAAATCCCCAAACCTGAAAAGAGAAAACTTGCTCTGGAATTCCCCGAAGAGCCTTTCCTTCATTCCTCCCTGGAGTGACCTGCCTTCTCTTTCGTTTCTTGTTTCGCACTGTCTCCTTCCTCGCATCTCCATGGATCCACTTCCTGCTACTCTACAGGACCTCATCGAGAGTACTGATGCTCTCGACCTTGACTGTCTCCAACTCGCCACCATTTCTGAATCTCCTCAACCTCAACCTGAAGCTTTCTCCTTGATCGGTTAGCTTCTTTCTTCTAAGCCTGTCAATCCCCAAACAATCCGTGACACCCTCCTCCATGCATGGAAGTTTGCTTTACCCTTTTCTTTTACTATTGTGGGCTACCACAAGTATCTGTTTGGTGTCCCACTTCAAGACCATATTACTAAGATCCTTGACCAAGGCCCTTGAAATGTCCATGGCTCACTTCTTCTTCTTCAACCTTGGTCTCCTGCTCTCGCCTTTAATGAAATCCATCTCCATCTCCATCTCTGCTCCTTTTGGGTTCAGGTACATGGCCTGCCACGTCAGAATATGGCTGCTGTCAATTCTGCGAAAATTGCTCACAGGCTTGGTAAAATTTTGGAGGTGGATGATTATGATAATTCTGGGCTACTGCTAAGCCATTGATTCTGGGATTCCATCTTCCTCGACCGGGTTGTGATCCTTTATGGATTAGTTTCCGCTATGAGCGCCTGGGAGACTATTGCACTTTATGTGGGCTCATTGGACACAAGAAGACACAGTGCTCTCAACCTCCTAACAGACTTACCCCAGATAAGTACCGCATTCCCCTGCAGACTTTCTCCTTGTATGGGCTATGTCCAACTATTTTTCCTTCACGGGAGGATTCGGACTCTGGCATTTCTTCGGTGGGCACTTCTCATTCCCTTTCGAATGCTTAATCGAGCCCTGCCCATGGAGCTGAGTCGACTCTCCAACTCGTTCCCCAGCATCTCCCTCATCCAACTGTCCACGTGGCACCATCCTACAGCTCACAAGCCATGCCACTTACGTCCGCAATTGGTTCTCTTACTCTGTTGTCCTCTCCCACAGTAGACTTTCATGATGGTTGCTACGTGGCTTCTCCCCAACCTTCCTCCTTTAGAAAGCCCACCCGCCACTCCCCTCGCCTCTCCCGGTTCCACCCTTATGCCAAACCTCCTTCATTGAACACCTCTCCTTCCTTCCCCAATGCCCCTAGTCCAGTCCTTTTCGGTTCCCCTTCCACTATGTCTCTGCCACCCCCTGCTCTCAAACGAAAATGGTCTGATGATGATAGTCCACTTGCGGTGCTCAAGAAAAATAAAGAACATCATATGTTCCCCGGCCTCATGTCCAATGTTGAGCTTGATGCTATTTCTATGGCCTCCTTGAAGGATGGTAAGTAGTAACTCTACTGTGGGTACACTTTGGTCCATTTCTTCGCAGCAAGAGAACCTCTAGACTTCTCCTCCTTCTGCCAGCCAAGAGCCCGTGCCCCATTTGGAGCCTTAACCTTCTGGTGTTCCATTGATTCCTGTCATTGGCTGTGCCATGGGCTCTCCAAGACCCCTTCATAGGTTCTCCAGGGCTGCCAAGGGACTGGATGTTTTTTCTAGCATTCAGGCAGCTCATTCTTCTGGTTCCCTTATAACACCCTAATAATAATAATAATAATAATAATAATAATAATAATAATAATAATTGTTAAAATATTTTAAGATTTGATAATTAGTTGAGAGAAAAAAAAAAAAAAAAAAACAGTCAGATGGACGTGTGTTATTTCTGTTTAGCATGAGATATATATTAGCATGAGATTTTTTCAGATTATCTATGGTTGTCCGTGAATGCCGGGATCTGCAAGCTTTCTTTTTCTGTTTAATCCTTATCTCCCACCGTCCCACGTTCGCAACTTATCTAAGTTATATATACCCTTGACTCTTACTTCTTCTTCATCACCTCTTCACTGAACTGAGAAAGGTTGCAAAATCAGAGCAGAAACCAGCAGGTAATGTCTTCAGTTTCAGTACATTACGTTTTGCTCTTTAGTTCTTTCTTAATCTTGGCATGTGTATATTACTTTTTGTATTTTATTCTTTATTTTGTTTTCTCTTCTTCTATAAACGTGCGGTACCTGCAGCTTTTGTTTTTCTTTCTTTCTTTTTCTCTCTTCTTCTTTTCTTTCTTCTTCTTCTTCTCCTTCTTCTTTCCACTTCCGCCTCTGTTTCTTTTGCTTTTCTTTTTTTTTTTTCTTCTTCTTTTCCTTCATCTTTTCTTCTTCTTCTCTGCATGTTTTTCTCTTTACACAATCAGAGAGGAAGACGAGAAGAGTGAGTGAGGGAGAAATGGGTGTTGACCGTGAGAGGCAGGGGAGAAAGGAGGGAGACCCAGCCGGTGGGTGGGCCACCGGACTGGGCGGACGACGCCGCCGGACCGGCAGGCCATGGTCCCGCGCCGGCGACGTCTCCTGGTGCCTTTTCCGGTGATGTTTTCCGGCACCCATGTCTTAGAAAACCCATTTTTCCATGGGTAAGTTAAATTTCTTGAGCTTTTGCATTTTTGGGTTGATTTTGGTTCAATCTAGGGAGTTAATTTCTTGGGTAAACCGGTTGATGTTGTGGGAAAATTTTGTCTTGGTTGAGCAGGGGTGGGTGTGCCGTGTTGTGGGGTGTGAGTTTTGGTGATTTTTTTTGATCTTGGTTGGCTGTGGGTTTCGGCCGGTTGGTTGAAGAGAACAGTGAGTTTGGTTGTAAAATTTCAGATGAAGGCTGGCCAAGTATAATGGATGTAGATGATTTTGTGTGCTTTGGTTTTGTGTTTCCTTGAGTTTTTCGGCCACTGAGCTATAGTGAAGGAATTTGGCCGTGTGTGTGTGTCCTGCTTTGAGTTATTATTTTGTCCATTTCAGTGTTGTTGTCTTTGTGTCATGGTTTGTTGTGCTAACCGGTTTGAGTTTTGGATTAATAGTTGAATTTATTAATTGAGGATTAATATGTTTAAAAGTGGTTATTTTAACTAGCTGGAACAGTAGGCTTTAAAATTAGTATAAATAAATAAAATGATAGAGTAATTATAAGCTTTAATTTAGATTTTTAAAGTTTATTGTTAACTGTTATAACGGCTTTCTAATTTCAGAATATCCTCTAAATAAAATTTACCTTTGCATTTTATTTAGGTAAAAGCAACTCTGACAAAAAGGGCTATCAAGGTAAGGGGATACAACACCTAAAAATCCCCCAACAAGATTTTACTATAAATCTTTTGAAATAAAAAAAAAAATGTTGGGGAATTTTACAAAGCATTATTATGTGAAATTTTAAATGCCAAGCTGTTATTTCTAATATGTTTCGTTCATGCTATTTTATGCATTTTTACAATTGTGATTAAGAGCATTTTTAAATTATGAAATTATGCATAAGAGTATTTCAAAGTTGTGATAAGAGCATTTCAAAGATATGATTACAGAGAATTCTAAAGTTTATGATTTACATAGTTTTGAATGAAAAAAAGAGAATCTAAAGTTTAAAAGTCTGCACATGACTATAGTTATAAAAACGGCTCTTACAGTTTTAAAGCATAGTATACAGTTATAGTAGAGCCTTCAGTATTACAGAAAACGTTCATGTGCAGTAATTATTTAAATCCCGAGGCACTACTACAGTTAGGATCGGTACCATATAGGGTAGCAAGGCAAGCATACCAAAATATGGTGTGTGCTACCGGCCAGGGTTGGCCTTCACCTAGGGAAGATCCCCAACCCGGTGACTCTCCCCTGTGACGACAGGCTGAGTCTATAGGTCCTTTGGACAAAGCCAACGTGCGCCGCTCACGGTAACTGGCGGTGTAGAGTCTATAAAGGGTTAAACCACAGTTAAAGGATAATATAGGAAATAAAAAGAATTGATTTAATTATTCATGCCATTATTCATATTTCTTGTTCATCTATTTTTAAGTTCTGTTAATTATACTTACAAATTCTGTTTAATTGCTCATTATGATATTTTGTCATTATGCATAAATAATGATTTTATAGCATGTTTTATTTTCTTGGTGTTGATATTTCCTTACTGAGTTGTCGAACTCACCCCTTTCCCTTATAACCATTTTCAGATGAAGGTGTACATTATAGTATTGAGGGGAGGAGTGCCTGTAGGACTCCTGGTGGTCAGTGACCCTCAGATCTGGCCCCATCCATGGGCAACTTGGACTTATTGTACAGTGGACCAGTAGAGGATGTAGATTCCTGTAAATAGTAGCAGTTTGGCACCTGGGGTCTCCTTTGTGGACAAAGACTGTAGAGCTGATAGATCATGATAGTACAGTTTTATTTTATTAATAAAAACTGTACTCATTTCAGTCTTGTAACTTATGTAGTGGTTTTTCTAGCAATGTAGATTGCTAGCTTTTGCTTTACCACTTCACTTTTGAGCTGTAAATAACTTCGAGCCCCAGTGTAGAATTTTGATACTGCTATCATAGTTGGTATAAATAATAATACTACTTGTGTTTAGAAACTCTTTGACTTTATTTACTTATTTATTTATCTTTTAGTTCGCGTTTCCCTTATTTTCCTAAACGGGGGCGTGACATCCCTGTCCTTGCCAGATATTGTGCAGCATGGAGATGAAAAGGGGGTGGACCAGGAGGGTCTACCTCCCCAGCAATGAAACTCTTAGCTTGGAATTGTAGAGGCTTAGCCCGTGCCTCTACAATTCGCAGTTTACGGGCAAAGGTTAGGAAACACTCTCCTGATATTTTGTATCTTTCTAAAACTAAAATCCCGCCATCTACTGCGTGTATTATTTTGAATGGTTTGAAATTTTTTTTGATGGTCCATGCTCCTCTTATTGGTTCTAAAAGAGGTCTGGTGTTAGCATGGCGACTGGGTGTTGATTTAGAGTGTTTTCAAATTAATGCAAATACAATAAGTGCTTGGTGCTACTCTGACCCCCGAACCACCCTTGGATGCTCTCATGTATTTATGGCTCTCCTTATGCTTTTAACAAACCACTATTCTGGGATAATATGATGCAATTGGGTGCTAACTTTACTGGCCCATGGCTATGTATTGGGGATTTCAATATGATTCTTTCCCAACAGGACAAGATGGGAGGTCTTCCTTACGCCTCTTCCTCTACTGATTATTTCCATGATTTTGTCAATTCCTATGGTTTGGTTGATTTAAGATTTACAGGAAATCCATTTACTTGGTCCAATCATCGGAATGGCCATAATCTAATTCGTCAACGTCTGGATCGTGGTTTGGCTTCTTCTCAATGGGTCCACTTGTTTCTGTCCTTCTCCATATTACACCTCCCTGCTTCGGGTTCTGATCATAATCCCCTGTTGCTTGACACGGTCCATTCTGATACTTCGTTGTCACGGACTTTCAGGTTTGAGGAATTTTGGTCTCATCATCCGGAATGCTACTCCACTATTGATCTTGCTTGGTCTTCACCCTACATTGGCTCCCCAGGGTTTGTCTTACTTCAGAAACTTCGTTCTACAAAACTGGCTCTCAAACAACGGAATCGTCTCTCTTTTGGTAATATAAGCTTCATCTTGAGTCCTTGTACTCATAACTTGATGATTTACAACAGTCGGCAAATTTGTCAATTCTTTCTTTTCAAGAATAGGGCCTGCAAAAGGCTATTGATGATTTATTGCTTCAGGAAGAAGTTCTTTGGAATACTAAATCTTGTGAACAATGGCTTACTTGCAAGGATCTGAATACAAAGTTCTTTCATCTCTCTACTCTCATTAGGCGTAGACGGAATGCCATCGGTTTTCTTAAATTACCCAGTGGTGCCTGGATTTCTGATCGACAGACTATTGGGATACTTTGTGTACTCATTTTGCAGATCTTTTTACCTCTTCCCATCCGTGCTTTCTTGATGAGCTCCTTAATCTTTTTGACAATTCTATTACCTTGGAAGAGAACTCTTTTATTTGTTCTATTCCATCTGAGCAAGAAATTCATGATATAGTTTTTAGTATTGGTTCTACGAAGGCTCCAGGGCCGGATGGGTTTACTAGGCTTTTTTTATCAGAAATATTGGTCCCTTATTAAGCCGGTGGTTCTCAGTTGTGTCTGGAATTTTTTTAATAAGCATCATCTTCTCAGGGAGCTTAATCATACTTTCATTGCTCTTGTTCCCAAGCAGGTTGGTCCTTCCATGGTCCATCACTTCCGGCCGATCAGTTTGTGCAATCTCATTTACAAGATCATCTCTAAAATTCTGGCCAATCGACTTAAAGGATTGCTTCATCATTTCATTTCTCCATATCAATCGGCCTTTGTTCCTTCTCGAACAATTCAGGATAATTCTATATTGGCTCATGAACTGCTCCATACACTTAAGTCTAAACGGGGACGCGGTGGTCTGATGGCTGTGAAAATTGACATGGAAAAAGCCTTTGATCGAATGGAATGAGATTTCTTGTTGACTATTATGCTTAATTGGGTTTCCACCCTACCTGGGTTAACTGGATAAGGATCTATGTGTCCCCTGTTTCCTTTTCAATTTTGATTAATGGTTCTCCTTTTGGTAATTTCGCACCTTCTCATGGCTTACCCCAAGGTGATACCTTATCTCCTTTCCTCTTTATCCTAGGCACAAAGGTTCTTTCGAGACTCTTCCACTAACAGGAATCTATTGGTCTGCTTCAAGGTATCCAGATTGCAAAATCTTGCCCTCCTATTAATCATTTGTTATTTGTGGATGACTTGATTGTTTTTGTGAAGGCTACTTCTACTGAAGCAATAGTGATCAGTTCTTGTCTCCATAAATATTGCACTTGGTCTAGCCAAAAAGTCAATCATGGGAAATCTTCCATTCTTTTTAGCAAGAATACCTCTTCTGCCAGTATTCTAATATCCTGGGGATTATTCCTTTCCTTATGAAGACATCTGCTCCCTTCTATCTAGGTTTGCCTTTATTGCTTGGAACCTCTCGGAAGGAGGCTTTCCAACCCCTAATTGATAAAGTTATTTCCAAAATATCGGGATGGCGGTCGAAGACTCTTTCACAGGCTGCAAGGACTGTCCTCATTAAATCCACAGCAGCAGCTATTTCCACTTATGCCATGAGCACTTTTCTTCTCCCATCATCCCTGTGCAAAACTTTTGACAGAAGGTTCAAAGATTTCTTCTGGGGGTTTTCCCTGATAAATCACATAATATATGTCTTAAATCTTGGGATTCTATTTGTCTACCTCGGAACCAAGGAGGTCTCGGTCCTCGGAAAATGTCCACGACAAATCTGGCACTTATTACTAAACTTGGTTGGAAGTTCTTGCATTCAAATTCTTTATGGGCTCAGCACTTGCATAAGAAATATATACAATATGGCTCCCTATTTTCTGCTCCGCCATCCCCTTCGATTTCTTGGATCTGGAAAGGTATTCAAAAATGTAAGGAGTATCTCATTGCTGGTTCTTGTCTCCACATCTCTGTTGCTAGCTCTGAGTCCATTTGGACCATAGCATGGGTTCCTTCCCCTCCATCCTATCGGCCTTCTCCAAAGAATCCAGCCACCAAGAACCTTCCTCCCCTTGCTATCTCTGACTTACTTCTTCCAGATACGAGGCGCTGGAATGAGCATCTTCTTTACGCTCTATTTGATCGGGTTTCGGCGGATGCCATTTGCCGACTACCTATTTTAGAGGAGTCCACTCCGCGCTATCTCTGGACTCCATCTTGCTCTGGTCGGTTCACTACCAATTCCGCCTATTTTGCAATTTTGAATAATTACTTCACTGGGGCCTCTCTCCTCTCTCCATCTTCATTTTGGAAAGATATCTAGAAATTGCAACTTACGAATCGTCTTCGTCTTTTTCTTTGGAATATTGCTTGGGATATTCTGCCAACGACCTTAAGATTACAATCTATCCTTCCTGCATATCAACCTAATGCCTCTTGTCCTCTTTGCAAGACTGGGCCAGATTCAATCCGACATCTTTTCTTTCATTGTCCCTTTGCGAGAGTTATTTGGCGTCTGTCGCCTTGGCCTCTTGATTCAGCAACTCTTGCCTCTCCTAATTTATGTGATTGGATACAAATCATTTTATCGCCTGGCTCTAAACTTCATATTCCCAGTTTTGAGCATCATCGTTTTCAAGTTTTCGCTACTGTTACTTGTGACCTTCTTTGGTTCCATCGTAATCAGGCATTCCATGAAGGCCTTTCTTTTGATGCTCGTATCCTCGCAAGGCTCATCCTCAAAAGCTATCATCAGCATTGTGATGCTTGGTCTCATGTATTAGAACCTGTTTCGGAAAAGTAGGTTCGGCCGCCCCCTACTTAGTACAAGATTAACTTTGATACTGCTATTCGTGACTCCTTCTCATGCCAGGCTTCTATCTGTCGTAATCATACAGGTAATTTAATCAAAATGGTCACCCAAATCCAGTCCAAATGTACTCCTAATAAAGGCAAGGCATTGGCAGCACAGCTCGCCATTTCTCTAGCTTCTTTCCTTAGACTCAGCCACTTTATCCTTGAAGGCGATTCTCAAGTTGTTATCCTTGCTCTCCAGCAGCCCACCATTGTTCAAGATTGGTGTATCACTAACATCATTCACAACATTTTAGACAATATTCCTCCTGATTCTATATGGTCAGCGCAGAAAGTTCATAGAAGTGTAAACTTCGATGCTCACTATGTGGCACATTGGGCCGCAGCTAGATTTATTTCCAGCAGCATTCCTAGCTCATCCTTGTTCCATTCTCCTTCTGGTTCTCTTGTCAGTGATTTTATTTCCATTTGCAATGTGGTTCCTGTTAGCAATGTTCTTCTTGATTTAGCTTCATCTAGTTGTAATTCTCTGCCAGTGTTTTAAGCATTGGCGGTGGTGGCTTGTTTGTTCATTTTGACTCGTATCTAAAAAAAAAAAAATCCCCAAACCTCATCCATCCATCTCCACCGTCCCCCTCCCCCACCCACCGCTGACCGCTGCTGACCACGACCACTCCGACCATGCCGGATGCCACACACCTACCAAGCCGACCGTTTCAGCTTCCCCCTCACCCACCGACAGCGTTGCAGCTTCTCTCCACCACGAGCACCGCCGATCGCCACCCACCGCCAACTAGGAGCTCCAACGCAGACCCACAGTCGATCAGTCTCTCTCTGTGACTTATCCATGGGTTTTTCTTGATTTCTTGGTATAGGTAGGTGTTAATTTGAGTTTTGAATAAATATTGGACGTCGGTCTTGATTTTTCGGTTTGACATGGTTTCTATGGTTTTGTATTTGTTATTGTTCAAAAATTTAGGTTCTTTCAGAAATCCTTGTCCACACACGACAAAGCAAAACAAGTACCAGTGCAAGTATATTCAAAAGCTTTGGCATCATACACAGATCAGAAAAAGTGAAATTTCTAAAATTCTAAGCTATTAAATCCCTTTCCTATTAAGCATAGTGGAAGTCTGAATCTAAGGCTAATAACAAACATTTCCAACCCTCATATAGGTATCATCTTGCAAGATGCCAAAGTTCAAGAAACTAGAAGACCAAAAATAAGCATATCTATGTGGCAGTGGGTTGGAATGACCATTTTAGATACCAACATGCCAAACTTTCTTTTGTATAATCTTAAAAATGTTTTGCTACTTCTTACCATAAATAGATCTGGTGCCAAGAAATAAAGAAATCCCAGGTTTGTAAAAAAACATATCAATGTTTACTGCATAAAGGAGAAAGCCTTGGAGGGAACCACAGACTGAAATCCGTTCAAGCCAGCACTTTTTTTTTTTTTTTTTTTTTTTTTTTTTTTTTTCTATATCTCATGACAGATGCTGTATCTCATGACAGACTCATAATGCATCTAATCAAAGGCTAAAAAATAAATACCTGGTCAATGTCCTCATAGACGGCAAGTTCCTCGTGGCCATAGGAGTAACTGTTCAACATAAGCAAAAAGTGTCAGACCAAGCCAAGAAATAAAAACATTGTCAAAGATAACATTCTAAAGCTACACAAAATATTCAATGTTAAAGTCATATAATGATTGTGCAGAAAGCTTACAATAAACCAAAGTTCGAGCACAATTTTCGGCGATCATCTCGGGTAAGCTCAGTTCCAATGCTTCATAAAGAGATCCAAATCAATGACAACAGAAGAATGCATGTAGCTGGAAGATTCGAAGGATTAACAATGAGAAACCATTAAAAAAAAAAAAATGTGAACAGTAGAAGAGTACCTACTAATGTTAATATTGACAGCCCTTCTGTCAGCCTCAAAGGCGAGGAGATCAGACATGATCTCTCCAGTCGCACTCCCAAGTTTCTACATAGATAGATAAGCACAGTAAGCAAAGGGATCTGAGAACCCCCCCCCCCCCCCCCCCCCCCAAAAAAAAAAAAAAAACCATGAGAGAGCGAGCGAGAGAGAGATAGGGAAACTGACCGTAGAGAGAGAGAGATTGACGGTGGTTGGAACGGTCGGCGTGCGGCGTGCTCGGCGTGGTCGTGGTCAAAATTGGCTTTCGGCCGGAGGTGAGGGGGAAGGATGGAGAAGCGAGGGAGAGGAGATGAGGAGGGGGAAAATTTTTGAGGGGAATGAAATGCTTCTAAACCTAAATGGTTAGGCTCCAATGGTCGGCGCTCCTAGTCGGGGAACTGCGGTGGTCGTGGGCGGTGGAGATGGGGTGAGTTTTGAGGGGATTTTGAAATTTTGAGGATGAGTTTTCTGAAAATGGGGGAAGAATAGGGACGTGTTTTCAGTAGATTTTTTTTTTTTTTAATCAAATAATAAAAAAAGAATAAATAATGACCCACGTAGGACGAGGGTCGGACGAGGGGTCCGACCCTCGTCCTCCGTATAGACGAGCACAAAAGGATGACATCGCCATTTGGGGTTAATGAGATCAATATTTTTTTAATTCATAGAATATTGTATTATATAATTTTCTAAAATTTAAATTTCATTATTAAAATTGTTAATATACTACTAAGGGTCCGTTTGAATTTGCAATTTAAAAATAACGATTGTAAAATGTACGATTTGAAAACGTAATTTTTAAAAACGCAGTTAGGTATTGGCAATATCGCAATTCGACCTTTAAAATTACAATTAAACCTCTAAAATTTGCGAGTTTTCAAAAAAGACCCTTCTTGCCATTTGAAAACTCTTATTTTCTAAGTTTTTAAATCTCAATTTTTAAAAAATGCAATTTCAAACAAACAATTTTCTGCAATTTTAACTTCCTATGACATCATAATACCAAACGCATCCTAATATTAATCACTTTTAAAATATAGTAAAATGTGATGAATAATGAATATTGAATGCATAGTTAATTAAAAATAATAAGTATTAATAAAACAAAATCTTAACTATTTAAAACGTGTTGTTAAGAAGAGTACATTTATACATATAAGTATATCATCATTTTCAGGCAATATGAAACATCACAAAGACATTTGATAATAGCATGAGAGATGTACAAAATTAACAAAAAAAATTAAATTACAAGTAAAATTTATTAAAGTTCATAATAAAGTATTCCCACAACAACCTTTTTTTTTTTTTTTTTTTTCTTTATTTCTTGACGTTTGATTTGGTAGTCTAGAATATTTCTTGCAAATGGTACTCATTCTAGTGGATTCAGGTCCTGCAATTCTCCAAATCTAGATCGTTCATTTGACTCAAATGAACGATCAACCACAATTATACCATGTCATCAACTGTACTCTAGCCAAAAGAAACCTTTAACCCCCTTAATTCCCCTCTACTACTTCTTCGGCCAACCACCTTTGAGAAAATGGACTGCCAGACATACACAATACTACATGCATGTAATATATATATATATATATATATTGCCGATGAGATCGATTGGATCTTCAACACATTTGAGTCGTCCCTTTTATCTTACATTAACAGCCATTGGCAAATTGGCTTCAAAGTTTGGATTTTTTCTGGCAGCTAATTAACTGGCTTGTCAGTCAACAAGCAATCCAACTCCTTGATGAATCTTTCCATGGCTGGAGCAGGCAAGGAAATTGGGACCACGATCCCATCCTCTCCCTTGCTGTTCTTAAAAGGTACATAAAAGCTTATGCTTGTCCCTCTCGACATGGTCCCCGCCCCAAAACTTTTTGCTGGTCCACCATAAGTTGCCTTGCCCCACCCAAAGTCCACCTCTCTGAACCCGGCACGTGTCACATCCGACACGGCGTAAGATCGCACCATAGTGAAGTGGGGTCGACCTCTTATCACCAACATATCTGCCACCGACCTCACGTACTCCTCCGTCACCTCGTTCTTCGCTTTCTTCACCAATTCTAAAGCGTAACTTAACGGATTCTCACAAAGCTTCTTAGAAGTTGTTGTCGCCGCAGGGAATACAAAACCATTACCATAGTAACCGGTCGGTAATAGAGGGTCGAGTCTTTTGCGTGCGTTGACGATGCACAACAAGCGCACCTCCTCATCACGATCGTGTTGTAGTGCTATGGTACGGCAGCGCCAAAGGCAGGCGGTGAGTACCTCGAATGTGGAGCATTGCCTTAGGTGACGTGGCACGAATCTACGAAGGGCAAACACCTCATTAGGGCCGAAGAAAAATGAGTTGTGGGCCACGTCGTCAAGTGGGAAGATGGTGCTCTTAGTGTCAGTCACTTCGTCGTACTCTCGGTGTGTGCACGTCACACGCGGTGGGTCTCTTGCATTAAGAAGGTGTCTTTGCCACACAGGCTGAATGGATGGGGCACGTGCACCATGTGCCATCTCGGCCATGGCCATCATGAGCTGAACCAGGCCAGTGGCATCACTCATTGTGTGGTTGAAACGTAGGGCAAAGATGAATGCACCACACTTGAGGCGTGTCACCTGCCAATCAGCACAACAAAAGGACAAGTAGATGTTTAGATAGTCGAGGAATATGTTATATGGACTTCAATTAATTTTTTTTATAGGTAAATGAAGAAAAATTAAAACTAAAAACGACAAACTAATGCTGGGCAACCCAACAATAAGCACCAGAAAAAGCAAAAATTGGGAGGGAATGCATCAAATGAATGAAGTGGCCCAATTTATTCTTAGCATGAATGCCAAAAACTGAGTCTACCAATAAAGGCGTGTTAAACAAGGCATGGATAGGGTCCTGATGAACCCTACCCAAACACCTATCGGATAACAACTACAGCGAACACTGAGAAGATAAAGAAAATAAAAAACAACATAATAACAAAAAGCCCAAAAATACAAAAATAGCATAACAAAATCATCACAACATCGAAAAGGATGAACTGAGGCCCTAAAGCATGGTTGAACGTCGCTGGCGCTGACGCCTGGTCTCTTAAAGACCTCTCTCCAGCAAAGGACATTGAGGGCAACCACAAACAATCAACAATAGAAGTGGGGGAAGGCTAGGAGAAGGAACATAGCCAACACGCTTTGCCGGGTGAGATTCACTCGCTGGTGCGTGCAAGCTACGCTCCGATGCGGGGATGTCCGGAGAAGTCGCTGCTAGTGTTGACGAAGGCGAAAGGCGACAGGGAACACGATGGAAAGGTGCGTGTCATGCTAAATCTGGTGGAGGAACGTTGACCTAGCTTCAAAAAATTTGACCCGAGCTCCTATCCAAATTTGGCGGAAGACACAATGGATGAGGGAGATGGCCGATGAAAACTGTGTTGATGGTAAGGAAAGCAGATAAAGGGCCTCAAAAGAGACGATAAGGTTAGAGAAAATTCTAACAGAATATGAGCCTCAAAAGAGGCGTAAGCAAAGGGGAAAAAGGAGGAGGAGGGGAGAAGAAAGGGAATAGGAGGAAGAGGAAAGCACGTAGCTTCCCTCCTACCATGGCTGGGTCTGGAAGTTTTTCAATGAAAAAAGTTTTTGAGTGAAGAGCGAGGCTTTTATTTTATTTTGTTGTTTTTATATGGACTTTAATCAGTATGTTTTCAACCATCTTTTTTTGGCTCCTTATGGGACTTTGATTTGAAAACGTGGGATTTGAAAATATAATTTTTAAAAATACAGTTAATCAGTGTCGAACTATAAAATTTCAATTTAACCTTTAATAGTTTAAGAATTAAAATTGTGGATTTGTTCTTTTTTGGGGTAATAATCATCCAATATTGATTAACACATCAGCATGACATTTAAATGTGAAAAAGAAACAAAAAAGAAATAGTTGAGTTCTCTAGCTAGAACATGCATGCACCTGGATAAGCAGCAATGGGCAATTGAGGATCCCTCCCGAGCCGGGAACTTCAAAAAGGAGCTCCTCCATGCATGGGAACGGGGGTTGAAGTGCATCGCCAAACTGTTGAAGAGTAACATCGGCATCGGCCTCGATAAACATAACACCCTCGCCGGTACACTCTACTACAAGCTTCCGGCCAGGCCCTTCCCTGAGCCTCCCGGCAAAGGGGTAGTAAAACACTAGCGTTTGTGCAAGTGCGTCTCTGATGACTTTCACAGGGTCTTGCCCATGCATCGAGGGATTATCTCGGTAGAATTGTATCACCGGGATATGAAACCGAAGACCCTCTTGGTCGTCAATATCAGACAGTTGCTTGAATTCATGGGGTGTTGGCTTTGCCGGTGCAACCAGTTCTGGTTTGCACCTTCGCACTGTGAATACTAGAGGGGTAGTCGTTGCTCCTGCCATGCCTAGAAAAATGGCGAGTCTTATCAAAGGAAGAAAGGGAAGTTAATTTGATTGTGGTGGTGTGTGTTGTGATGGATTTTCCAATCGTTACAGTATATATAGAAATAAATGAAGTAAGCATGCAACTTTTTGGTTTCGTGATTTTCTTAGCTGCTGGCTTTGGAAAATGCTAGTGTTCTCACCGGCATCCCAACCCATCCCACCAACCTTAAGTGTAAAAATTTGAAAAAAAAATTTATTAAATAAAAAAATAAAATCACTTAGGGGCGGTGGGATGCTGGTGGGAACACTAGCTATTCCCGCTGACTTTTCTAAGACCAATCAACTCATGGCTTCAACATGTAGTACGGACTAATTAGGAAAAAAAAAAAGACATGCAGTACGGACAGAAATGATCATGTTGAACGTAAGCCTTAATAAGTTAATAAGAATGTGATGAACTTTTTTTTTTGACAAAAATAAAATGAGATCCTTCCACCTTTTGATTTTTGATTTTTAAACAAAGTCGACGATCTTATAGACAAAAAAATAGTAGACTCTTCAACTATAAATCATAATTAAGCTAAAACAATATTGAAATAATTACAAATAGTAAGAATAGATCAAATTAGTGATCTGGTCATCTCAATGAACCGCATAAGTCGGTTATAAAAACTAAAAAGGTATAGAGTTTGGTAAGCTTGTACTTTCACTTAAGAACAACGATAATCACCCGAAAAAGACTAAGGCGGTAAACATTATGAAATTTCAAATTCCAAATCTGATACTACATAATAATAATGGATAATTGCACGTACCACTAATCCTTAGGGTTGGCTTAAATTACGAATTACTCCATGTTGTACAAAAGGAGGGTCCTCGTAGTAAACTATAACTACGAATCACTCCCTAAACCCATTTTTCGTCCACCAAGTTAACAAAATCTGTTAGTTCGCCACGTCATATAAATAATGAGACAACCTCTAAATATTATTTGTATTGTAATCTATTAACGGACTTTGTCTACTTGGTGGTGGACAGAAAACGGATTCAGTGAGTGATTTGTAATTATAGTACCATAGGGAGTGATTCGTAATTTAAGCCAATCCCACGGACCAATGATACAATTATCTTTAATACAAAAACATCAACGCAAATTCTGATACGTATCTCTAATAGAGGGAGACTATAAAAAATTAAGGCTATTTCAAAACCTTAGAATTCCCACTCAGCCTTTTGGCTTAAACTTGGTCTCATGCATGATGCATTATTGTTCATAGAATTCTCAATTGGTATCTTGACACGAGACATGTTACATGCATATCTCTAGCAAATTTTTATCCGTATATCGTTTTTTTAAATTAATTATTAGATTTGTAAAACTCACATATAAATTTTTGTGAGTCTTATTTACATGACAACTTTTTTTCCTGTTGTTTTTTAAAAAAAACTTGAAAAAAATAAAATAAATATCGATATTCAAGCAAGATGATAAAAAATTGTGTTTTAAATGGCAATGAATGTATCGCAACTATTTAACATCAAGCTCGGTATTATTTAAGGGAAAATGTTAGAATTCTCATTCTTATCCTATCCCAATCCCATCAACTCTAAGTGTTTTAATTTTTTTATTTAATAAATTAATTTTCAACTTTTTACACATAGGGTTGGTGAGATTGAGATGGGATGAAGGTGGAAATTTTAGCACTTTTCTTCCTTATTTAAGTCTGTCGTGGGACCCAATTTTGAATTTATTTTTTCCTAGGATTATTACCACTGTGTGTGGTCCGTGTGGATGAAATGACAACCAACTACCTTATTATTCGTACCGATAAGGTTAAGGCTTTGGCAGGCTATCCTACTGCCACCTGTAGTCATGAATATTGTCACGTCATTGTTAATATTAATGGACGATTGTTAGAAGTCGTCGCCACACAGGTGGAAACCGTGGGATGGACGCAACACGTACGCCACTGCGCCATCTGGGCCACGGCCATCATGAATTGGACCAGGCCTCGTCGTGTGGTTGAGGCGCAAGGCGAAGATGAAACCACCCGCACTTGAGGCGCGTCACCTGCCAGAGAATCAACTAGCTAGGAAAAATTTCAAAGCTCGGACGTGAGGAAAAAAAAAAAATAATAAATAAATATAATGTCGGTGTCCTCTCAAACTATAAAAAAAAAAAAAAAAAAAAATGCCAATATTTCCCTTAAAGCCAATAAAAAAATAAATAAATAACTATAAAAAAATTTCAATAAAACAAATATATCTTTATAAATTTGAAAAAAAGGAAAAAAAAAAGAAAAACTAAAAAATTAGAAAAGAAAGGAAAAAAAAAAAAGAGAGAAAAATAAAAATATAAGGGAGCGACCCAAACGGAAAATTATAAAAACAAAATCTAAAAAAACAAAAATTCAAAAAAAAAATTAGACCTTGGTTTTTTTTCCTTTTTTTTTTTAAATAATAATAATAATAATAGTAATATTTTTTGTTTTATATAATTTTAAGAATTTTTATAATTTTATAAAGTGTATTTTTGTCGTTGGGAGATATTAATATTGTTTGGTAATTTAGAGAGAACATTGACATAATTAGTAATTTGAAGACACACTGACAATTGAATAGTAATTTAATAGGATATGTGTCCAGTGTACTTTTTCAAAAAAAGATTAAATTTTTTTAAAATTATTTATTTAAATTTAAAAAAATTTAAATAAATAACTAGGAGAGATCACTTATAATCCCTCGCGATCACGTAACAAAACAGTGCACATTTGAACTAGACAAGTTCACTTCACATATGAAATACCCAGAAATTTCAAACTTCAACAACCAAAGCCTGGAGACTCCACCTACCCAAAAAATAAAATAAAAAAAAAAAAAAAAAAAAAAAAAAAAAAAAAAAGAGAAAGAAAAGAGGAGAGAAGAGAAGAGGCCTGGAGACTCCCAGTCTCCCACTAAACATTTTTTTGTCATTTAGTATTTGCTAACCACTTTATTGAAATTATCAGTTTTATTTGTTACGAATATATATATTTTTTTTTGGAGTATTTAAAATGTATTATTGTTTCTCAAAATGTTTATGAGTTTTTATGGATAAGAGAAATCAGTTTTAATAATTTGGTCTTAAAGAGTTTTGATCGTTTATTTTTTTTTTCTTCTTAAAGGATTACGATGGTTAGTCATAAAATCTCAAAATATAATTGTTAGGTGTTTACAAATCATTAAATCTTACTTTAACAGTTTGGTCATTAAAATGCATTAATATTTTAAACGTTTTTTTTTTTACCGTTGGTGATTAAAACTCTTGTCTTGGTCATAAAAGAGAAAGAGAAAACTGATGCTCATTTTTTCATATATATATATTAAGTTCCTAATGAGTATTTATGAACTTACTTCTTCTTTGGCTTCCAACATATTTTCCAGCGTGTAATTTATTCCAAAGTGAATTTGTTTTAAGCCAAGAAGCTATTTGTTATATTAAATTTTTTTTATAAGAAAAAATATTCTGAAGTCCCCCATCCATTTTGATCAAATGGTTGTTCTATTTAATCTTCGTTCTTGGAAGTGTGTCCTTAACAAAGATAGACGCTATAATCTAATCTTGGGAGGTTGTGTGTTAAGAGATCCGATCACACCGAGTTATACATTCCGGGAGGCATGAATCAACCTTTAAGGACAACGCTATTTTTGCATAATTCTATAGCATTGTGAGATCTTTACTTAATTTAATTTTAATCTCTTGTACAATATTTATTTTATTATTATTATTATTATTTCGGATCAATATGGTCTAGTATCAACAATAATTTTTCAACCAATTATTTGTTTAACAATTATTTATTTAATTGTTAATTTTCATATTGATATTATTTTATTTCAATAAGAACTTTGTACATCATCCAAAATTATTTCCAACAACCTTAAAGGTTGATTTATGTTGATGAAAAAGAAAAGGAAAGGAAAAGGGGTGCAAGGAAGAGATGGAAAAGGTGGAAAAATGAAAGAAAATGATTAAAAAATAAATAGAAAAAGAATTTTGGGGTCAAATATAAAGAGGGTTTTTGACATTTATCATTTTAGAGAAATTTTGAATAGTTTGATGCATGAGATTTTTTGAAAATTTTCACTAAAATTTGATAAAAATTTTGAAGTGAAGAGTCTATTGAGGAAGGTGGGAAAAAAACCTCTCTCATTTTTATTCACACTTGTTGATGATATTTTTGAGCCGGTGACGTGGCATCATCAGAGACGTCCCTTTGTCCGCGCCCTGACCTGCAAAACAGGAAAGACCCGCCGGGGGGTGGCCGGCAGAGCCTCCTCCGACGATCAAGTCAGTCCAGTGTTTGTAAGAAGAGTAGAGAGAGAGAGAGAATCTCCCAGATATATTAGATCTGCCTTTAATAATTTTGACACTCCCTTTTTATACTCCTATGTGCTATATGTCTCTTTTACCCCTGTCAAGCACAGGGCTCCATGTAGACGTCTCATATCTTCCCTGACTTGGTTTGACTGGTTTTATAAATATTGAAGGCTTCCTGCGACCAGGGTCACTGTCCGGGGACCAATCCTTTCCGATGTCCGAAGTCCCACTTGGAAGGCAAATCTGGCCCCACCTTGGGTAGGGAGGAATTTTCCTTAACACTTACCCCCCAATTCCCCTATCTTTGGTATAAAGGTACGGAGAATTTACCTAATAAAGACTCTGTTATTCGACTGACTCATCGACTATTCCTCATCTAACTTGCATAATGCCCTCCTTTGGTCCCGTGAAAACTTGAACATTTATTTGACTGCCGTTCCACGCGACTCCAGGCCATTTATGGCAAGTAATCAGAAATTTATTTCCATCATAAATTCACCATTAGTTAGGCTCACCTAACACCCCGTAAATCATGCGGGCATTGATTGTCATTCTCTTCTTATTTATTCGTCACTCCCTTTGCTAGAAGGTCATTGGTCTCCAGATTGCCCATTTGAGTAGATCCTCCTTTATTTTTATCCCTTTCCCGGAGATCGGACTTTCCCCTTCTTTCTTTTTGGACTCTCCAGATCTTCTTGCAATGCCCTTCATTCCTGGCGCGGTCCTCACGACCGAACATATTTACAAATTCATCATGGATGGCCCTAGAGTATTTGCTCTTCACGGCGGTTCTTCTGAATGTGCGATCTCCGGCTTTAGACACACAAGGGTGTGTGACCCCCGGCTTTATGCCAACCTGTTCCTGTCCAGCCTACAGGAACTGCGCAACAAGTGAATTTTGCCCCATCAGTCCGTGGGAGCCCAACTATTTAAGCCGTGCTTGGAGTTTGCGCAGATGATCCTTTCAAGATTTTTCAGACAATTCATCTTCGCTGTGTTAGGATTACTTGTAATCAAATGACTACCCTGTATAGCATTCTTTCGGGGTCGTCTGCTCTCTTCGTTTCTATGTACGTGTGTACCTTGAGTAAATCTAATAATATCTTCTTCTTTGACGAAAGTTACGCCCTTATGACGTGAATTCCAAATTAATCTCTAATAATTTCCTAGGATTACCACCGAAATGGATGTCTCATAAATCGTAAAATTACGCCCGCACAACATCATGCCAAGCATTAGCATTATGCTTCCCCGGACAATGATTCCGATGGTTAATGATTCCGATGGCATTTTAACATATCCACTGTTCCCAATAGTCGGAAACCTTTCGTCGGGCCATTAATTTCTTTTGGTAGATGGATGCCCGTTAACTGGAACGCCTGAAGTTCGGGGACTGCTAGAGGCGCAGTTGCCCTTTCCATTTCTTCGAAGAAGAGGTAATCACCCCAATTTCCCTATTCGACTTCTGGGTCATTAGACTGGAAATTTCTCGTCCTTTTCTCGTCACCCCCTTGTCCTCTACCGAGAGTGGTGGTTCTTCGTCCAAAATTGGACTTTTCTCCTCACCCCCCTGGTCCTCTACCAAGAGGGGTGGTCCTTTGTCCGAGATCGGACTTTTCCCCTCACCCCCCTGGTCCTCTACCAAGAGGGGTGGTCCCTTGTCCGAGATCGGACTTTTCCCCTCACCCCCCTGGTCCTCTACCAAGAGGGGTGGTCCCTTGTCCGAGATCGGACTTTCCTCATCACCCCCCTGTCCTCTACCGAGAGGGGTGATTCTTTGTCCAAAATTGGACTTTTCTCCTCACCCCCCTGGTCCTCTACCAAGAGGGGTGGTCCTTTGTCCAAAATTGGACTTTTCTCCTCACCCCCCTGGTCCTCTACCAAGAGGGGTGGTCCTTTGTCCAAAATTGGACTTTTCCCCTCACCCCCTGGTCCTCTACCAAGAGGGGTGGTCCCTTGTCCGAGATCGGACTTTTCCCCTCACCCCCTGGTCCTCTACCAAGAGGGGTGGTCCCTTGTCCGAGATCGGACTTTCCTCATCACCCCCCTGTCCTCTACCGAGAGGGGTGATTCTTTGTCCAAAATTGAACTTTTCTCCTCACCCCCCTAGTCCTCTACCAAGAGGGGTGGTCCTTTGTCCAAAATTGGACTTTTCTCCTCACCCCCTGTTCCTCTACCAAGAGGGGTGATTCTTTGTCCGAGATCGGACTTTTTCGTCACCCCCCTGGTCCTCTACCAAGAGGGGTGGTCCATTGTCCGAGATCGGACTTTCCTCATCACCCCCCTGTCCTCTACCGAGAGGGGTGGTCCTAAGTCCAAAATTGGACTTTTTACGAGGTTATTACTCCTCTCCCAATTTTTTAACGAGGTTATTACTCCTCTCCCGATTTTTTAACGAGGTTATTACTCCTCTTCCTTTAATCTAATCCGGAAGTTATCAAAAATGTCATCAGAAATGTTAACGGGATTTTATGTATTAAACATTCGATAACCAATCCTCCAAGCTCTTACCCCCCCCAAAGCACTCCGGTCTGAGGATAGCTAGCCGGAGTGATTTGTCCTGGGAGCACAGAGCCTATGAAAATGAATCAAGTCCGAAAAGCCAAATGCCGATTTTCCCGTCCGGTGTCTTGATTCTCTCAAGGCCTTATCCTCGTCTTCTTCCTTGTTTTTAGCGAGGTCACCTCCTCGGATTCGTTGTTTTTTACCCGTTATTCCCCTCGTGGGGGCGGGCTCCCTTTATCCCTCCTGTCCTGAGACAGGGGTCCACCCGTTACTCCCCTCGAGGGGGTGGGCTCCCTTTAATCCCTCTGTCCGGAGACAGGGGTCCACCCGTTACTCCCCTCGAGGGGGCGGGCTCCCTTTCAATCCCTCTGCCCGGAGGCAGGGGTCCACCCGTTAGTCCCCTCGAGGGGGCGGGCTCCCTTTCACCCCTCTGTCCGGAGACAGGGGTCCACCCGTTACTCCCCTCGAGGGGGCGGGCTCCCTTTCATCCCTCTGTCCGGAGGCAGGGGTCCACCCGTTAGTTCCCTCGAGGGGGCGGGCTCCCTTTCATCCCTCTGTCCGGAGGCAGGGGTCCACCCGTTAGTCCCCTCGAGGGGGCGGGCTCCCTTTCATCCCTCTTTCCGGAGACAGGGGTCCACCCGTTAGTCCCCTCGAGGGGGCGGGCTCCCTTTCATCCCTCTGTCCGGAGACAGGGATCCACCCGTTAGTCCCCTCGAGGGGGCGGGCTCCCTTTCAATCCCTCTGCCCGGAGGCAGGGGTCCACCCGTTAGTCCTCTCGAGGGGGCGGGCTCCCTTTCATCCCTCTGTCCGGAGGCAGGGGTCCACCCGTTAGTCCCCTCGAGGGGGCGGGCTCCCTTTCATCCCTCTGTCCGAAGGCAGGGGTCCACCCGTTAGTCCCCTCGAGGGGGCGGGCTCCCTTTAATCCCTCTGCCCGGAGGCAGGGGTCCACCCGTTAGTCCCCTCGAGGGGGCGGGCTCCCTTTCATCCCTCTGTCCGGAGACAGGGGTCCACCCGTTAGTCCCCTCGAGGGGACGGGCTCCCTTTCATCCCTCTGTCCTGAGATAGGGGTCCACCCGTTATTCCCCTCGAGGGGGCGAGCTCCCTTTCATCCCTCTGTCCGGAGACAGGGGTCCACCTGTTAGTCCCCTCGAAGGGGCGGGCTCCCTTTCATCCCTCTGTCCGGAGACAGGGGTCCACCCGTTACTCCTGATTTTTTAACGAGGTTCTCACTCCTCTTCCGATTTTTTATTTATTATATACTCCGGGAATGTCATCGGAAATTAATCCAGCTTTTGCCCTCAAACAATGCTCTCGGAATGTAACGTCGAGAGCTTTGCTTTTCGCTTTATTTGTTTGTATAATAAAAACAAAGCTCCTGCAAAAATGCTATAGAAAAAGATCAATAGATCCAATGGGAGACCGTCAGGATGGGATCAATTCCTATCTCTGTATTATAAGCTCCAATATTTGTTAAGAGTCAGCAAATACAAACATGTATATCTAGCATTTACCCTTGAAATCATGACATTACCAAAGACCTCGGCAATCATGCTCCATGGGGGCATAGTAGTTGATTAATTATCAGTCTTTGTCTTTTACTGGAGAGACCTTCCCAGGTCTGATACTCCGAAATTTACCACCTTTGGGTTTTATCCTAAGAGGTACAGACGTATATGTCTATGCCACCAATATTCAACATCCAAGTTCTAATAAAAATGAAATAGAAAGAGAAAGGAGAACTTATCTCATTATTTCCAGGAGACCGAGTCTCGATTTGCCTTGATTCCTTTGCTGTTTTACCTGCCTGGTTCCACAATTCCCATTGGGCTGCCTCCATGGTCACGATCAACTCGCAGATGCTCTAGACACTGCTTCTCATGTCGAGGAAAGAAAAATCTGCAGGGACCCATGAAGGTTCGGCCCAGGGTCGAAAGTAACCTCCTTGGCTCGCAACTACCCTCTCTTTTCTTTTTAAGGCCTTCTTGAAGATTCCGTACCCAAAACCGTGGTTCTCATATCGACAGTTGACAAGTAAATAGATCAGGAATTCGGGCACTCAAATGGATTTCGAAAATGTCCTCGGAACTAATCCCGGACTTGTTCGTTCGAGAATCCCATTTCACCAACTACCGTGAGTTTCATTGTCCTGGGTCCACTCATTCAGGCACTGACCTCCAAATATCTTGGTCCTTTAGCATGTTGGCAATCCGCTCTCAATCCGACCACATAGCTTGCATGCGCTGACGATCCGGGGACTACAGTGTGGGAGGCAGGTGTAGTTGGGATAC
Source organism: Alnus glutinosa (assembly GCF_958979055.1). Classification (NCBI taxonomy): domain Eukaryota; kingdom Viridiplantae; phylum Streptophyta; class Magnoliopsida; order Fagales; family Betulaceae; genus Alnus; species Alnus glutinosa. Next base: position 49,504,773 of record NC_084886.1, on the reverse strand, counting down.
CCTTGATTATTTGCGAGTTTCTGTGAAGTCCGGACTCACACAAAATCACCAATCTGATACCGGTCCGGGGGATGTTACGATAATTGTGGCCCCCGGACCCCGAAAACAACCTCGGACACGGTCTCGAAAACAACTCCAGAGGTGACCTCGGACACGTCCTCGGACATAACCTCAGAAACGCCCTCGGACACGACCTCGGACTACCTAGAACTTTCCCTGTTTTGTTTTTCTTTTATAAACGAGATACCTGCAAAGGTGTCGCACGGAGGGTGGATTTTCTAGCTTCCTAACGCCGAGGAAGTGGGCCTCGGCTCTCCACTTCTTGTTCTTTATTCTTGTCAAAGTCACCGAGGTCCCACCTTTCTGTCTTCCCTCTCTCCCTTGCAAGATCCGTACGTTCCCAAGCCAAGTTCGTGACTGCACGAACATATCCCACTCGACTTGTGCTCTGTTCATGCCCTCAATTTTCGAAAGTCATTGGTCCCCGAATAGTCCGTCGTCTAAGAACGTTAGTGCATTTGTTACCCCGAAATTCTCATGTCGAAGCTCCTAAATACCCCTGCTCATGTCTGGACTAAACATAACCTATCTCTGCGCGGTCCAAGCTTCATCCGGCTGTTTCGGACCTCCATTGTGGGTCATGTCCACCTTGACCCCATTAATCCCAACGGCCTCCAAATGTGAGTGAAGCCCCTTGTACATTTGATCAACGAGCTGCAGTGGAGCCAACCCGATCCCAGTTTCGACGACCTTATCCACCGCCAGATCCTCCATGGTCATCTCCAACCCCGGTGAGAGCACCGGCCTCACAACCATCGATTCAGGCAATCCGGGCACATTGGGCCGGAGACCACCCCAATGCCCACACAGCGCGTGCCACATATACACGTAGTCCTCGCTCTCGAACTCCTCCTTTAGGTCCTCAGGTAGTCTACCGCCTGGACTCAATAGCATCTCTTCATCGTGCTCAACTCAAGCTCCATCTCCCCTTTTATTGCTCACGAAGTGCAGCTAACATGCTGCAGAGAAAGCTTCTCTTGAAACCGAGGTCGAGATTGCCACTGGTCCAATGTGCTATTAGGTAATCATAGCCCGAGATGCTCCGAAGGCCTTTCAGGGAGGTCTCCTGAGAATGCTGGATGCCAGAGGGAGAACCACTGGAAGCTAACAAGTCCTGGAACCGTTCAGACAGTTCGCGACTGCACCTTTCTTTTATATGAAATTTTAATATTTTCTCTCGTGCATGGGACCCGTATCCAGGCTTTATCACTTAAACCTTTACAGGTCGGTGACCTATCGCTCTACTGGTCCACAGGACACGCATGAGATGCCACGTGGCCTTATAGCCACTTTCATTTGCAGAGGGGACACCTAATAATTAGAAACCTCTTCACCGAGTTTCCGGGATCGACCTCGGAACAGGGCGTGTGTGGAGGAGATCCAAAGTTCCGCTGTGTGCCCGAGGTTTCGAGCAACCAGATATGCACCATGAAATCTGCCATCCCAGATTCCGCTGTCTCGACGGTGGGGATATGTCCATACTCTTGCTAAGCTAGCACATCCGGGCTTTCCCGTCTTCTTTTGGGGTGTCTCGTGTTCTCGGAAGTGCTTTCGGACAGGACCCCGGACACGATCTCGGACAGCTTCGCTTTTCTTTGATGAACGATGTATTGCCCTGTCCTCCGCATGTTCATGCAGCGTGTTCATCTTGAGGTGGCCTGTTAATCAGCCTCAGCCTCTGCATGACGACCCTTTCTTGTCCTCTTCTTTCTAATCCCCTCCCTTGGCCAAACCCGACCTGGGCTCCTCGTAGTTGGACATCTCCTCAAATAAAATTCTTGGATCGGTCCCGCCAATCCTCTTTCTTCAATTCAGCATCTTAGTTTGGCCAACCATCAACTAAGCGAGTCTCTTCCTGTGGATATATCATGCGATGACAAGATATAACCACCTGCTGGTGGGACCCAGCAGATGTCCGGGCACAAGGCTCCCACGCGGGGAGGTCGACGAACGTAGTTTCATCTGGTCTACATTATTTTTGCGAAAAGGTGGAAAACTCAAACCTTCATCTGTTAAGACCTGGCTACTGAACCATGCCCGGAGTCAAACGTTGCTTCATAACCCATCTCCTTTCATTCGTAATAAATGATGCTGTCAGAAAAATATCATTTCCCATAAAAATTGATAAAGCAAGGGCACTCTTCCCCATTATTTTTCCTTTTTTTTTTCAACCTGAAACGTGGCCATCTCTCATCCTTATGTTTCCCAACAGTGTCACTTTCAAGTCAACGAATAAAATGCAAAGAGCCTCTCAGGAAATTGTTTCTTTCTACACAAATTACTGAAAATGCAAATGCAAATTTCAACATCCAAACCATAATAAACAGTAGAAGACTCATCTCCCATCATATGTGGTCGGCCGTCAGCTGATGCTAATGGATTCAGGTTTTCAAATTCTCAATTTGACCCTTACCGCAAAGGACCTTCTATTCCGAAGGGAGGGGGCTAAATACGCGTGGAAAACCAAGCACCAGTCTGTACTCAGCAAACTGTCCAGACGAGCCAAGAAAGTTTTCATCTCTTTCAACAGGCTTCTTTTGTAAATTCATGCCTGCAAATCTGGTGAAGGCAAATCTTGCCCTCCAGCGCAACAATACTCAGAAAGCCAGAACAAAATTGATCTTCATAAGGTCGGAGTACTGAATACAAATGCGCTGCTCTTAGACTCAGATCTGTCCCATAAAGGCTCCGATTTGCCACCCTCCCCTTCCCTTGATGAAGGATACCTCTTATCACCGGTCACCGTTCTGAGCTTTTGTTTTAGTAGGAGCGACCACGTCGTTCCCACAGACGGCGCCAAATGTTGATGATATTTTTGAGTCGGTGACGTGGCATCATCAGAGACGTCCCTTTGTCCGCGCCCTGACCTACAAAACAGGAAAGACCCGCCGGGGGGTGGCCGGCAGAGCCTATGAAAATGAATCAAGTCCGAAAAGCCAAATGCCGATTTTCCCGTCCGGTGTCTTGATTCTCTCAAGGCCTTATCCTCGTCTTCTTCCTTGTTTTTAGCGAGGTCACCTCCTCGGATTCGTTGTTTTTTACCCGTTATTCCCCTCGTGGGTGCGGGCTCCCTTTATCCCTCCTGTCCGGAGACAGGGGTCCACCCGTTACTCCCCTCGAGGGGGCGGGCTCCCTTTAATCCCTCTGTCCGGAGACAGGGGTCCACCCGTTACTCCCCTCGAGGGGGCGGGCTCCCTTTCAATCCCTCTGCCCGGAGGCAGGGGTCCACCCGTTAGTCCCCTCGAGGGGGCGGGCTCCCTTTCATCCCTCTGTCCGGAGAAAATTCCTCCCCTACCCAAGGTGGGGCCAGATTTGCCTTCCAAGTGGGACTTCGGACACCGGAAAGGATTGGTCCCCGGACAGTGACCCTGGTCGCAGGAAGCCTTCAATATTTATAAAACCAGTCAAACCAAGTCAGGGAAGATATGAGACGTCTACATGGAGCCCTGTGCTTGACAGGGGTAAAAGAGACATATAGCACATAGGGGTATAAAAAGGGAGTGTCAAAATTATTAAAGGCAGATCTAATATATCTAGGAGATTCTCTCTCTCTCTCTACTCTTCTTACAAACACTGGACTGACTTGATCGTCGGAGGAGGCTCTGCCGGCCACCCCCCGGCGGGTCTTTCCTGTTTTGCAGGTCAGGGCGCGGACAAAGGGACATCTCTGATGATGCCACGTCACCGGCTCAAAAATATCATCAACAACACTCTTGTCGGTGATGATAAAAAATGACAGTCTAGCCAGAGATGAGAAATAAATTTTCAATTGGCCTTTTTATCATTACACGAAACTTGTACGAAAACCAAAATTATTGGCACAATTTTGTATGTCCCAAGGTATTTTTTAAGTTTTTTATTTTGAAAGTTTAAATTCACAATTTTGGCATAAATCACCTTTTATTTTGAAAGTTTAAATTCATAAAATGTGATAAATTTAATTATTTAATTTATATTATAATACTCTTTCTTACGTATAGACTCAAACTCTCCATTAATAAGTGAAGTCACACACGTAAAATATTTAATTGTTCAAATTCAAGACATTTACCGTGATACTATGTTAAAGTTTTTATTTATCTCAAAATCTTAAGCGAATAAAAAATGATATATAAGTTTAATTATTTAATTTATAATATTCTAACAATTCTATCATTATCATATATTTAACATCAATCACTAAGGGTGAAAACACGGTTACGGTTAGTGGTTATTACCTCTAACCACTAACACTAACCGTCTCATGCAATTATTTTATTTTTCTAACCGCAATCGTCCCGCCTTATTCGTTTAGTGGTTATTTAAAGCAATAACCGCATCGTATAACTGCTTCTAAATTTGAGCATTTTTTTGCCTTCATTGGACATCTTTTTTGGGCATTTTTTTTTAAAAAAAAAAAATTATTTTTTTGCCGAATGTATTTTGTCATTTAAAACCCAATATGAAACGACATTGTTTAAGTGTTTAATATATCTATATATGGGTCGGCGGTTAGTAACCGCTTCCACCTACTTCTAAAACTGCTTTCCACCTCGTCATAGGCTGTTAAGTGTTAACGATTTCTTCCAGTGAACTATAAACGCGGTTATTAACCGCCCACATTTTCACTCCTATCAATCACATGCCACTCAAACCGATATATATCATTGAAGTTGTATTATTTGCACACATCCATCTTGTACACACATTGGACACATACAATGGTGTGAGGACCCATGTGGGATGTAGACTTTCGGCAAGTTGCTGAGAATCTAGAGTAGAAGCTTCCTCCATCCATTTTTCTTTAGCAAATTGACGAGCCTCCAAAATGGTAGTCTCCGCCTTGAGCTCTTTGATACATTCAAGACCACATTACTTAGCGAAAGGTTGCGTATCTTGATGAGATTTTTGGTGGTGGCTAATTAGTTGAAAAAAAAAAAATCTTATGTGAACCTCCTACCATTCACCGGGCCAAACCCCAACCCGAATGGTCTTCATACCCATAACCTTCTCCAATACTATTACTCTCACCACCATTATTACGAATTTGGAGTTTAGTGCACGTGGCACGCATTCTACTCCCTAATCGCACGGCAAAGACAAAGGGTTTCTCCTTGGCTAAGATTGGCAGAGGAAAATACTGCTGGCGGCCCATGATGAGGCTGTGAAGACGTACGGACGCACCATCAGCGTCTTGGTGAAAAAGTACGATTTGATTTGATTTGATTTGATTTTTTTAAAAAAAAAAACAAGCAAAAGGGATGACATATATCGCCATTTAGGGTTAATGAGATCAATATTTTATTAATTCATAGGATATTGTATTATATAATTTTCTTAAATTTAAATTTAATTATTAAAATTGTTAATATATTAAGGGCCAGTTTAGGTTTGCGATTTAAAAATAATAACTTTAAAATGTACGATTTGAAAACATGATTTTTAAAAACGCAGTTAAGTATTTGGCAACATCGCAATTCAACTTTTAAAATTACAGTTTAACCTTTAAAATTTGCGAGTTTTAAAAAAAACACCCCTTCTTGCGATTTAAAAACTCTTATTTTTTACAATTTCAAATCGTAATTTTTAAAAAACGCAATTTCAAACAATCTATTTTCTATGATTTTATTTAAAATCGAATTTTTTTTCTACGACATCGCAATACCAAATACACCCTAATATTAACCACTTTTAAAATATAGTAAAATGTGATTAATAATGGATATTGAATTTAGAGTTAATAAAAAATAATAAATATTAATATAACAAAATCTTAACCATTTATTTGAAAATAATAAAATTTAAAAATTACGCATCGGGTTTTAACTCTATTACAAATTCCACCTAAAAAAAAAAAAAAAAAAAAAACTCGAACAAAAATTTGTTTCTTTGGTTAAAGAAAAACAAAATAATGAATCCCTACTAATTATGTTTTCAAAACTTTAAAATTAAGTCAGTACGTACTGTCTCCAAAATTAATTTTGGCTTCCATCTTTTCATTAAAGAACGATCATGTACCCTTGAATCTAACCAATTAAAAAAAAAAAAAAAATCATAGCCAATCCAAAGTATTTATGGAAAGAAATGGATATGATTAAAACAAATAATTTTTTTTGTTGATAAAAAGAAAAAGAAAAAGAAAAAAAAGATCCTAGTTAGGAAATAAATACCCTCTTGCTCGAATCAATAGACAAGGTAACTCTAAAAATGAGGGTGTTGTGGCAGCTAAGGCGTAGGTGATCCCATATATTGTTGACCCTATCAGGGCTAAAACTGTGGCGGCTTGGCACGCAATTTCTTCTTGCAGTGAAGTGGGGAGGCTAGGTTGCATTGTTATTCTGGAAGGAGATTCTTCGATAGTTGTTTCGGCTGTGAGGAAGGAGGGTTCGTGCAACCAAGCTTATGGCCAACTTATATATTGATGACATCAAACATTGTTTTCGTTATTTTCTCATTGATGTTTTTCATATTAGGTGGGGTGCTAATATGGCTGCCCACGTGGTGGGTAAATTCGCAATTTCTCGACTATTGCACAACGTTACGTATAGATAGAGAAATGTCCTTCCTTTATTTAAAGTATTGTACTAAGATGTTTCTCTTGATTGATGAAATTCTTTCGTTTATCAAAAAATAATAAATAATCATGAAAAATATTATTTTATAATTATACCCAACCCCTTAAATAATCATGGTTGATGCCACATAAGCATGTCCCCAAATTCTATAGTCATTAAAATTGACAAGTCATATCTATAGCTCCTGATTAAATATCAATTACATCATGAATAATAGTAATAATAATAATTATTATTATTTTTTTTTTTAAAAAAAAAAAACCCTTCTTTTTGTGAAGGTGTGGAGGCCGGCCTCCACCCCACATGGAGGAGAGATTTTTTTTTTTTTTTTTTTGTCTTTTTATCTAATTTTATTATTTTTCACGATACAATTGAAATTTCATACTAGTGATGGGTATATATATATATGTGACATTTATGATGGACAATGATCCTCTACATTTCAAATAAATGAAAAATATCTATTGATTCTATTTCATGGTCGGGATTTAAAATTGATTTATCTAACGGTGTACATGATGTCATATTATTTAAATATTTTAAAAGACTTACTAACATTAACATCATGTACACCATTTAGATTTACAAACTTTAATCATAGCCATAAAATGGAGAAGATCATATTGCATTTATAACTTGACAAAGGTGGTTACATATATGGTGATTCTCACTTCTACTAACAATTTGGCCGAAAAAGATGAAGGAGATCGAAAGTGATATTTCAAGTTTTACAAATAACGGTAGGGATTCTCTCTTTTTGGAACCGAGGTAGTAATTTTTAATTGAGTTAAAACCTAAAGAATGATTTTTATTTTCTCTATGTCTAAGGTTGACATTTTGATAATAGCAGGAGAGACGTACAAAATTAATAATAATAATAAAAAAAGTACATTTAAATTTTATTAAAGTTCATAATAAAGCATTCCCACAACAGCCTTTTTTTTTTTTTTTTTCTTTATTTCGTGACTTCTAATTTGGTAGTCCAGAATATTCCTAGCAAACGGCACTCATGCTAGTGGATTTAGGTCGATCCCTGCAATTCTACAAATCTATATTGATCGACCACAATTATACTATGTCATCAGCTCTAGCCAAAAGAAACCTTTAACCCCCTTAATTCCCTTCTACTTCTCCGGCCAACCACCCTTGAGAAAATGGACGGCCAGACATAAACGTATACATTTGAGTCGACCCTCTTATCTTACATTAATAGCCACCGGCAAATTGGCTTCAAAGTTTTGATTTTTTCAGGCAGCTAACTGGCTTGTCAGTCAACAAGCAATCCAACTCCTTAATGAATCTTTCCATGGCTAGAGCAGGCAAGGAAATTGGGACCACGATCCCATCCTCTCCCTTACTGTTCTTGAAAGGCACATAAAAGCTTAAGCCTTCTCCTCCTGGCGTGGTCCCCGCCCCACTTTTTGCTGGTCCACCATAAGTCGCCTTGCCCCACCCAAGGTCCACCTCTCTAAACCTGGCACGTGTCACGTCTGACACTATGAAAGATCGCACAGCAGTAAAGTGGGGTCGACCTCTAATCACCAACATATCAGCCACTGACCGCATGTACTCCTCAGTCACCTCATTCTTCGCTTTCTTCACCAGTTCTAAAGCGTAACCAAGCGGATTCTCACAGAGCTTCTCAGAAGTTGTTACTGCCGCGGGGTATACGAAACCGTTACCATAGTAACCGGTCGGTAACGGAGGGTTGAGTTTGCTGCGTGCGTTGACGAGGCACAACAAGCGCACCTCTTCATCACGATCGTGTTGTAGTGCTATGGTACGGCAGCGCCAAAGGCAGGCGGTGAGTACCTCGAATGTGGAGCATTGGCTCAAGTGACGTGGCAAGAATCTACGAAGGGCAGACACCTCATTAGGGCCAAAGAAAAAAGAGTTGTGTGCTATGTCGTCGAGTGGGAGGATGGTGCCCTTAGTGTCGGTCACTTCGTCGTACTCTCGGTGTGTGCATGTCACACGCGGTGGGTCTCTTGCATTGAGAAGGTGTCTTTGCCACACAGGTTGAATGGATGGGGCACGTGCACCATGTGCCATCTCGGCCATGGCCATCAAGAACTGAACCAGGCCAGCAGCATCGCTCATTGTGTGGTTGAGACGCAGGGCAAAGATGAATGCACCACACTTGAGGCGTGTCACCTGCCAATCAACACAACAAAAGGACGAGTAGATGTTTAGATAGTAGAAGAGTACGTTATATAGACTTTAATTAATTAATTAATTTATTTTTATAGGTAAATGAAGAAAAATTACAGCTAAAAACAATAAATTAGGGCTGTGTAACCTAACAATAAGCACCAAAGAAAACATAAATTAGGCGGGAATGCATCAAATGAATGACGCGGCCCCATCAATTCTTGGCACAAATGCTAAGAATTGAGGCCACCAGTAAAAGAGGTTAAACAAGGTGTGGATAGGTCTTGACGAACACTACCCAAACATCTGTTGAGTAACAACTATAGGGAACATTAAGAAGATACAGAAAATAAAAAACAACACAATTCCAAAAATACAAAAATAACAAAACAAAATCATATCAGCATTGGAAGGGATGAATTGAGGCCACAAGCATGGTTGAACATAGCTAGTGTCGGTGCGTGAAGACCACGCGCCAGCACTTGAAGACCTCTCTCTAGTAGAGGACGCTGAGGGCTACCGCAAACAACTGACAATAGAAGTGAGGAAAGGCTGGGAGGAGAAACGTAGCCACCACGCATTAATGGGTGAGATTCACTTGCTGGTGCGTGCAAGCCACGTTCCAGTGTGTAGATGTCTGGAGAAGTTGCGGCTAATGTCGACAAAGGCGGAAGATGATGGGGAACACGATGGACAGGCGTGTGTCATGCTGAATTTGAAGGAAGAACATAGATCTAGCTTCGAAAAAATTCAACCGAAGATCTTATCCAAATTCAGCAGAAGAGACGATGGAGGAGGGAGATGGTTGATGAAAGCTGTGTTGATAGTAAGAAAAGCAGATAAAGGGCCTCCAAAGAGGTGGATAAGACTTGAGAAAACTCTAACAGAATATGTGCATCAAAATAGGAGTAGACAAAGGGGGAAAGGAGGAGGAGGGGAGAAGAAAGGGAAGAAGAGGAAGAGGGAAGCACAGAACTTCGACCTCTAATAGCTTTTGGGTCTGAAAGTATTTCAAACAAAAAAGACAGATGGTGAACCTCACCCCATGTGAAGGGGTGTGTAATGAGTATGTAATTTTAGATGCTCCTTTTTCTATGAGTGTTTTTCTAATACTCCCCTTTTAAAATATAAATTTATAAAAATATTGTTGATTAGTGTTTATAAAATTTCAATTTAATCTTTAAAATCGTAATTGAAAAATTAAAATTGTGGATTTCTTCTTTTTTTGGGGTGTAATAATCATCCAATATTGATTAACACATCTGCATGACGTACCTTTAAATGTGATAAAGAAACAAAAAGAAATAGTTGAGTTCTCTAGCTAGCTAGAACATGCATGCACCTGGATAAGCAGCAATGGGCAATTGAGGATCCCTCCCGAGCCGGGAACATCAAAAAGGAGCTCCTCCATGCATGGGAATGGGGGTTGAAGAGCATCGCCAAACTGTTGAAGATTAACATCGGCATCGGCCTCGATAAACATAACACCCTCGCCGGTACACTCTACTACAAGCTTCCGGCCAGGCCCTTCCCTGAGCCTGCCGGCAAAGGGGTAGTAAAACACTAGCGTTTGTGCAAGTGCCTCTCTGATGACTTTCACAGGGTCTTTCCCGTGCATCGAGGGATTATATCTGTAGAATTGTATCACAGGGATTTGAAATCGAAAACCCTCTTGGTCGTCAATATCAGACAGTTGCTTGATCTCATGGGGTGTTGGCCTAGCCGGAGCAACCAGTTCCGGTTTGCACCTTCGCACTGTGAATGCTAGAGGGGTAGTCGTTGCTCCTGCCATTGCCATGCCTAGAAAAATGGTGATCGAGTCTGATCAAAGTAAGGAAACGGAAGTTAATTTGGTTGTGGTGGTTTGTGTTGTGATGGATTTTCCAAGTGTTACAGTATTTATAGAATGAAATGAAAAATGCATACGCCATACGTACACCCCTTTTTGGTTTCGTGATTTTCTTGGCTTTTGGCTTCTCTGAGACTGATCGATCAACTCCTAGATTTGACATGTAGTACGGACTGAAATGATAACGTTGAACATAAGTTACATAACGAAGGCATGTGCACTCAGAAGTAAAGGATTCCACGCGTTTTAGATGAACGGACCGGCGACACGCCGACAACTAATTAATGACCTGCCTTGAAGTAGTTTGTCCATATGGTAAAGTTCCTCTTTCACAACTGTATATACTTTAATAACGCTACCCGAAAATAATTTTCATTTTTTATTTATTTATTTTGTTTATGCAAGAAATATTTTTCTTTTTTGTTGTGAAAATTATTTTCATATCAGCGTTGTTGTACAAGCGTGCGATTGGATATGCGATTTTTTGAAAAATTACAAATACTTAAAAATTTTATTTTTTAAAATTATGTTTGGGAAGTTTACAAAACTTGAGACAAAATTAGAAAATATTGAATAAAATTTGTGTAGAATTTAAATTCTAAAAACAGTACTTGAAAGCTAGATTTCACCCAAAAAAGATGCCATAAAAAGTGCAAATTTAAAACTTAAAAAGAAAAGAGTTTTTTTTTTTTTTTTTTTTGAAAAAATAGACGATCCTATAAACGAAAAAAAAAAAGTAGATTCTTCAACATTAAACTAAAATAGTGCTGAAATAATTACAAATGGTAAAAAAGGTAAAACAAGTGATCGGGTCCTCTCGATAGACAGCACTAAACAGTTACAAAAACTGAAAAAGTACAAAGTAAAAGAAGTCTATCTGAACCTCCATTTGAGAACATCAAGAACCACCCAAGGAAGGCCCAAGCGATAAATTAAGGCTATTTCAAAACTTTAATTGTGTTGTGGAATATTTGTTTAAATGATAATAAGAAGTGATTGATGTGATATAAAATTTGAGAATATTTTATAAAAAAATTAAAAAAAATTTGTTTTGTAGTAAATTTTTTTTATTTAAATAATAATAAAAAATTATTGTTGTGATATAAAAAATGTAAAAAAGTAACAATATTTTTAAAAAAAGTGAAAAAAAAAAAAGTGAGAATAATTTATCAAACAAACCCTAAACTTTGTATCATGCATTCTGTTCGCAGCGATAAGGTTAAGTTTTGACGGGCTATCCCGCTGCCACCTGTCGTCATCAATATTGTCACGCCAATACGCCATTGCATGTTAATAGTATTGTCACGCACTGACTCACGCCAGGTGGGATGGACGCGACACGTACGCCACTGCGCCATCTCGGCCACGGCCATCATGAATTGGGGCCGCATCGTGTGGTTGAGGCGCAGGGTGAAGATGAAACCACTGTACTTGAGACGCGTCACCTGCCAGAGAATCAACTAGGAATAATTTCAAAGAATGGACATGAGAAATTTTTTTTTTTAAAAAAAAAACATAGATATATATATATTTTTTCTAATTAAATACATATACTCCCTCGAATATGTTCCGAAACTACCAATACAAGAAATTGCAGAGAATTTATATATATTAGCAAACGGGAAAAGCAAAAAAGCCAAGAACAAACACAAGAAATTGTAGAGAATTTGAACAGCAGACCACACATTATGTCAATTTAGGATCCAATTATGCCTTTAGTGTGTATATAAATATATATTTGGAAAATTTTAGCCCTTTCTAAAAATTGAGTCAAAAGAAAATTTGCAAAATTTTTCGAATATGATTTTAATCATTTTGTATTTGATTGACATAACCGTAGAATCTTCGTTCGAAATCATCCCCGACAAAGATAGTGTTCGGACATGCATGTAGTCCACAACAGCACATGGACGGCTTAAATGCTGCTTTACTTTTTATTGAACCAGACATTTTTTATGTTGAGTGGTCGTTTATTGGTGGGAGCATCATCGGTTGAGAAGAGTTTTGAAGTTTAAGGGTTATTAATTTGATACCATGTGAAATATATTGGAGAAGTATATGGAAGAGATAAGGAGTGGAATAGAATAATGGACTACATTGTATTGAGTCTTGTTCATGATTGTATTACAAGAGACCTCTATATATAGAGAGGCTATGAGTAGTAGGCAATAAACCTAAGACTATATAAGGTAGGGAATAAACCATATTCCTTACCGTTACCATACTAAGATTCATCCATAATAAAACCAGGGCATATCATCCTAGATTGTTCTTGGACGGAAACTTCTGAAACGGGCCCTGAATTCACGATCATTACCTTCGTAATGACTGCATCCCAAGATTTCCTCTAATCTCCGGAAATGGGTTCCTCCATCAAAGTGCCAGCTATACCACAGCCGGACTTCCCCTCGCCGTCGAGTCTAGCTGTATCTCCGACTGTGTTCTCCTCTCCTTCATCAGCGGGGGACTAAGGAGCCCTCCATGCATATCCTTATTCTCTTCGACGGCCAAACCTAGCTTCATCAATCGGACCCCTCCTGGCGGTATTTGAGACCTGTAGCCAATTACCATACGGGTAATTCTCCTCTGCACCATGGGCCGGCTACATCCAAGCTAGCTGCATCCCAATGGACCATGCTTAATCACTCCACACATGAAACATAACCGCGACAATTTTTCATACTTGAAAGGGATCCAGATGGATCGGTTTTGAAAGTGTAACATTCGCTCCCTTGGAAGGGGTTTGGTAAGATCAAGCCAAACCTTCACCCTAAGTTACTCCCCCCATCCCGCCTCTCCGTCCATAACATCTAAATCCTCAACCTTCCCCACTGAAGCCCCCATCTTAAACCCAACATCACGACCCATGCATGCAAGAGGCAGCTTATACATGCATACCCAAAAGGCAGCGCTACCAAAGTTTACGTTGGTCGGAGAAGTTAATCCATCGAACTCTACGAATGAGATCAGATATTCATCAAACAACCAGGGCCGTCCTTCCATAATTCTTATTTTATCCCACTCGTTATCAAATTCCACGACAAACATGTTATCTCCAGTTGCCTGAAAAACCGTTTCCCCCGCGAGTCGCCATGCATGTTTCAGGGGAGCCTTAAGAAAATCTTTAGGCACAACCCTGTCCGATAATAGCTTCCCAATCAAACAATATTTTCCTCTAGACACCATTGGTTCAATCTCCGAGTTTTCCAACCCCAGAGGTTTCATCCTCCAATAGAGAAAACTTCCCCCACAGATTTGACAGATCCTCCTCCACCGAGTTGGGCTCTATGCTCACCAAAGAGAAACAATGAAAGCAACAGAGATGGAAAGGACAAAAACACAACTCCAAGTTCAAAAAGGTATGGAGAAACACAGCTTCAGCCTTAAGAGTCTAGAGAGAAAAACTCCAGGCGAAGAACATTATTATTGAATGCAGAGTTAATAAAAGATAAAATAATGAATCCCTACTAATTATGTTTTCAAAACTTTAAAATTAAGTCACTGTCTCCAAAATTAATTTTGGCTTCCATCTTTTCATTAAAGAACGATCATGTACCCTTGAACCTAACCAATTAAAAAAAAAAAAAAAAAATCATAGCCAATCCAAAGTATTATGGAAAGAAATGGATGATTAAAACAAATAATTTTCTTTGTTGATAAAAAAAAGAAGAAGATCCTAGTTAGGAAACAAATATCCTCTTGCTCACATCAATAGACAAGGTAACTCTAAAAATGGATGTCAGGGTCGTGAATAGGGATGCTGATGGATATGTTGTGGCAGCTAAGGCGAAGGTGATCCCATATATTGTTGACCCTACCATGGCCGAAACTGTGGCGGCTTAGCACTGATCAGTTTCTTTTTGCAGTGAAGTGGTAGGTTGCAGTGTTATTCTTGAAGGAGATTCTTCGGTAGTTGTTTTGGCTACGATGAAGGAGCATTCGTGCAACCAAGCTTATGGCCAACTTATTGATGATATCAAACACTATTTTAGTTATTTTCTCTCTGTTGATGATTTTCATATTAGGCGGGGTGCTAATATGGCAGCCCACGTGTTGGCTAAATTCGTAATTTTTCAACTGTTGGACAAGTATGGATAGATGAATGTTCTTCTTTTATTCAAAGTATTGTATTAGCGGATTGAGATGTTTCTTTTGAATAATGAAATTCTTTCTTTTATCAAAAAAAAAAATAAATAAATAAATAAAGAAAAATTTTATTTGTCCAACCCCTTAAATAAATATCATGGTTTCATCCCATCACTTTTTCCTTTCAAATTGCTGACATGGTTGATACCACGTAAGCATGTCCCCACCGGAAAGTGATCCTTATACAACACACTTTACATAATAATTACACAACATACTCACATGAGGTGGAACCCGACTATGTGGTGGGTTCCACTCACGAGTAATTATAATAGTACATTAAGTGTCCATAAAAAAATGAGGTGGTTTTCAAAATCACTATTTGATCAAAATTATCATTTGATGGATTGTTTCAAATGTCATACCCATGTTCCTCTTGTGTCCCTCTAAAAGTGAGGTGGCTTTTAAAATCACCATTGGACTTGTGATTCTCAATTTTGATCAAATGATGATTTTAAAAGCCACATTATTTTTAGAGGGACACAAAAGGGGCATGAGTATGACATTTAAAATTATTCTCATTTGATCAATCACATGTCCAATGGTGATTTAAAAGTCACCTCATTTTTTGATGGATACTTGATGAACATTTAATGTACTAAATGAATTATTATTTTAAAACCACATCATTTTTTTATGGACACTTAATGAACACTTAATGTACATGTAGAATTACTCTCCACTCACATGAGTCCCACCCCATGTGAGTGTGTTATGTAATTGTTATATAAAGTGTGTTGTGTAAATATCATTACTCGAAATCGTTAAAGTCATTAAAATTGCTCACGATTAAATATCAATTATATCAAGAATAATAATAAATTTCTCAGAAAAAAAAAAAAAACAAAACAAAAAACAAAAAAACACTCCTTTTTGTAAAGGCGTGGAGGCCGGCCTCCACCCCTCACGGAAGAGGGATTTTTTTTTTAAAAAAAAAAAAAATTATTATTATTATTATTAATGTTTGTTGTTTGTTGTTTTTTTTTGTTTTAATCTAATTTTATTATTTTTCACAATACAATTGAAATTTCATACAGGTGATGGGTATACGTATATGCGACATTTATGATGGACAATGATCCTCTTCTATTGATTCTATTTTATGGTCGGGATTTAAAGTTTGTTTATCTAATGGTGTACATGATGTCATGTGAATTAAATATTTGAGTTAAATACATAAAAGCCCTTCAAACTATCATCATTTCTCTGAATGGCCCCCCAAACTACCAGTGCTAGCAGTCCAGCCCCCCAACTACCAATTGCTTACTTTTTGGCCCCATCCGTCACTTTGTGCCATCTAAGTAGACGGAAACCGAGTAATGTGTACAGCACATGACTCTTTTAGCCAAAAAACCTGAAAATACCCATTTCCCGAAAAATAATTTAGCCTCCCAAACTACCGGTCATTCTCTAGATAGCCCCCCGAACTACCAAGGTTTGGACTTTGGCCCCCCAAAAAAAAAATTAAAAAAATTAAAATATATATATATATATATATATATATATATATATATATATATATATATATATATATATATATATATATATATATATATATATTTTAAAATAAAATAAAATAAAAAATATTTTTAAAAAAACTAAAAATTTATTTCTTATTTCTTATTTTTATTTTTAAAAAAAAGATTGGTATTTAGGGTGGCGTTATTTCCCAACCTTGACCCGATCTTTCCGACACCCCTACAGTCACCGTTCGTTTGCAACACTGTGATGATTGATTATTTTTTAGCCTAGTTCGGCTAGTTTCGATTTGCAATCATCAGCTCGCTGATCTCGGCTGGGCTTAGGCTCGATCCGCTCTGGAAAATATCTTCCACTTAAAATAAAAACTTGTGATCGTTGAACCCCAGATAGTTATTGGCCAACATTTTGAATGCCAAAAAATCACAGAGTGAAAAATGAATATGACCATCAACAAACAAAATTGAGGTCACGGCCACTGATTTCTCCGTTAGAAACCGATCAAGGTCTTCAAACACGATGATAGACTTATTCGTCGTTTATAACAAAACAAAATTCAAATTGGAATCATTCATACCCTTTGAAAGATCGGTATCATAGACATCGAATGATAGAAAATTAGCCATGTCCGCATTCGGAGAGGCAGGGACGAGTTCGCAGAGCTGTAGGCGTGCATCGTGCCCAATGACAATGCTGGAAAGAAATAGTACGTCCTCCAATCGATCGCAATATTTTTTTAAAAATAAACAAATAAAAAATAAAATTTTAGTTTTTTTTTTTTTTTTTGAATTTTTTAATTGAAAAATGATACGTGGCAGGAGTAATATGGGGATATTTCGCCAATGAGAAAAGCTAAAAAAAATCAATAACACACTCCTTAC